>NW_026267204.1:821925-823103 GCF_000697945.3 Frankliniella occidentalis
AGCACGGGAGTTGGGGGATGGGGTGGAATCAGGACCTGAGGGAGGAGGCTGGTGGCCTGCCTGTATTGTCGTACGTACAGCCGTGTTTTACTTTTTGCTCGATCTGCACTTAGGCAGAGTAGTGGAGTAGTCTCGGTCTTTACTACAACCGTCAAATTCAATGTTGCGTTGCAGGAGGCCAGTCCCTCCGTCCCTCCCTCCCTCCCTCCCTACTTTCTCACCTGATGCGGCCCAGTCGCTGCCCCGTGATGACTGACTGCGCTGGTTCGTCGTGACGGCGGCGTGTGACGTCGATGTGACGGTGTGACGGCGGCGTGGCACGAGACGTTGGTGTGACGTGGGACCACACTGTCGTCGGTGCCGCTGAGCAGAGCGCGCGCGCCGGGCGGCCGAGCCCGAAGGGCTGTGTGGTCCAGGGCGGCGGCGGGCTGCCGTGCTGTGCGCCCCGGCCGCCCCCTTCACCCCTCCGCCAGCCCGGCCGGCTCGCGCTCGGGACGCCCTCTAGCGGGGAGTGGCGCCGCCCCCAGCGCCGCCCCAGCGCCGCTCCAACCCCCAGCGCGACCCCCCGGTGCCCCCGCACGTGTACGAGTTCTCCAGTAGTCGAGGGGACCGGAGGGGACGGGGACGACGGGGGTATGATTGCCACCCCCACTCCCTCTTCACTGTGATCACCGCTGCTCTCGATCGAGTGGTCTTCATCCCGATCCTTCAACTCCCCCTCCCCTTCCCCACCCCCTCCCCTCCACACGCCGACGGCTGCTCATCCCCCTCTGTCGATGTGCTGCTCATGTAGCGGATTAGACCCGTCGGGGCCGTTGCCTCTGCTTGTGTGAGCGAGCTGGCTGTCGCGTCCCACTTGTCAGGATTCTCCCCCGGCCCACGTCCGCTCCTCGAGCCCATCCCAGCAGCGCCTCCTCCTCCCCTTCTCCTTTTAGGGACAAAAGTATTGGGCGCCTCTGCCTCTGTATTGAGTAGTGTATGTTTTGATTGTGTCCTCGTGTTTCTCACGTCACGTGTGTGAAATACACAGAAAAAAAGAAAAAAAATATGTCAAGAGCAATTTTTGTTCCCCTCTTGCCCCTCCTTAAATTTCAGGACTCGACACCTTTGTTCAGAACCCTATCACATGTAGGCTCGTTTGATCGGAAATTTTACGGGAAATTCAATGGTGCTTTCAA
>NW_026267204.1:823583-824673 GCF_000697945.3 Frankliniella occidentalis
AGCTGGGCGGCTGGCCGCCGTAGTCCAGGCTGCCCATGTAGGCCGGCACGGGCGGCGCGGCCGGCGACACCTGCCATACACCACGACGACTATCAAGGTCGGGCGCGCACCCGCAGCGGCACAGGGGTCACGTAGGGGTCACTCGCGACCCCAACAAACAGCCCTCCGCGCCATAAAACGCCGTGAGGGTAGACATATTTGCGGTGCAATGCGCAAAGTAAGTACATGGGAACGCGTGTTTGACATATGACCCTGGCGATATACACACAGAAAAACGTTTAGTCCACGGGACCAAAACCAATAAAAAATTTGATTATTCGAGGTATTGAGGTGTCCGAGGTTTTTTGCACGGAGAAATCCGCAACAGTCGATTTTTGATCGATTACGGCAATTTCTCACTGGACGCGACGAGGCGAGGCACGCGTACCCGCTGCGGGTATTGGTCGTCCTCTGGGTCCATCCCCCACATCCCCGACATGATGCTCATCTTGATCCAGTCATAGCCAGGCATTTCGCCGCCATGGACGCCGGCAACCTGGACACGCAGGCGGGGAAGAACAACACGACACGTCACAGAGCCTTCTATCCTCGGGCTTTAACGAACGGCGGGGCGCGTCCCCCAGTGAGAAATGATTTGACGGGACGATGTCGAAACGGTGTCGATATCGGTCGGATATCGTTTCGACATGCGTGCTTCTCACTGAGTGCAGCAGCTGCTCACCGCGGCCGCCAGGGCGACGAACAGGACCGCGGCGACGAGGGTGCTTGGGTGGAGGCGGAGCATGTTGGCGAGACAGTGGCGAGGCGCGGGCCCGCCACGTACAGCGGTCCGGCACGAGGCGGCGACGGGCGTGACGCCTAGTCACGATATCCGAGCTTCACGATCGTAGAACCACCTTATTGCCTTCGGCCCGGCCCTCGGTGACAATCGAGGAGTTGTAAAAAGGTTACCCCAGCGGGCTCTCCGGGAGCGGGGAGAGGGCGAGGGAAAGAAGGGGGGCCGGACGGGCGGGCGCGGACGATGTGATTGGTCGAGGCGTTCTTCAGTTTCATCGTGGTGTCGTCTTACCACCACCGCTGCCCCCCCCCC
>NW_026267204.1:824723-829433 GCF_000697945.3 Frankliniella occidentalis
CACGCGTGCCGAGCGGGCGTGCCCAGCCGCCGCCACCAGGCGCGCAGGGGCGAGGTAGGCCAGCCCGCCGGGCACGCGTGCCGAGCTGGCGTACTGAGCCGAAGGCTCGCGCGGTGGGGAGGGTGGAGTATGCAACAGTAGCGGGGCTCTTGCTCGTTGGAGCGTGAAATATTTAAAAGCTTGCTGCGTGCGGCGGCGCCTTTGTGCTGGGCGGGGACGTCCTGCGGGAGGACGCGGACGCACTTACGGGCCTGCAGAGCCGCACTACTCGCAGCAGGGACACCAAGGACCCCCTCCTCCTGAACAGCACGGTGCGCACGGCGCGCTGCAGGTCCATGGCCATGGTGGTGCTGCTGGAGGCGCTGACGGCGCGCTCCCCATCGCCTGCTGACGCGCTGACGCCCGCTGCTCGCCCCCTACATGACCGGCCCGCAGCACTACAGCACTACTGTCTGAGTGCGTTGCTGGCGGCCCCGGGCCCCGGCCGCCCCTCACGCCTACCCTGCCGAGTTTAGAGTCGCGGAAAGTGTGTTCGAAAGGCCGCCCCGCTGTAGCTCCGTGTGAAGGGGGGCGGAAGAGGTGAGGGGGGGGCAGCGGTATTGATCGTGCGTCCCCCTCCCCGACCGGCTGGCCCCGACAGCTCGCCGGGCCGCAAACACCAGGCGAGCGCAGCATCCTCCAGGAGCGGGGGGAGGGAGGGGGGGGATTTGAATTTATTAGGGTCTGCGCGTAAAGGGGCTTATGTCTCCCGCGGTGACAACACAGGCCCGCTCTCTACTACAATACCAGCGGCTGATAGTATGGAGATACAAAATGTAAAGACACCAGATATGTACAATATCAGTCGGTTAACACGTTCGGGGCGGGGTGCCTATTTATCATGGGGGCGTGATCACATAGTTTTCACTCTGAACGCGTTAATATATGGGTTTAAGCAAAACGTTCAGATCACTGGAAAAACAAAGGTGCTATCTAATGCCTTTTCACAGGCATTAGTGGAACAGGGCCTTTACAAAGGCACGACTGGTGCTTAAAGGTGCTATTTTTGGCAATTTTAGTGCCTTTACAAAGGCATTAGTCGAGTAGCACCTTTGTTTTTCCTGTGTACACATGGAATTCCATGGAGTTCCAGAGTTGTGGTTGTATTGAAAAGGTCTTGGATTTTGAGTTGGAAGCATAGTTTACTCGAGCACCTCTAATGCTCGAGGTAGAAGCAACAAATTAAAATGGCGCTGACCGTTAACACCTGGTCGCTGGCCCGCCTGTGAGGGGTGCTGCTGCGTGCCGAGCACCTTTGACTGCTTTGATTTCGCGCCACTAATTTTCTCCTCCGTTAGCTCTTGTCTTTGTAGCACCTGAGGAGACCACCAAATTATTGATAAGAGACGAGTAATTATGTCACCATCGGTATGATCATAGGCACTTGGGCGCCTAATATTCATGCCGTAATAACCTAGGTTATTTAAGCTTAAATAAGAGGAAAACAATTTTATGCAGAAAATTTGATTTATTTACTCTATATCAGCCGAGTAAGAAGTTTTTTCAGCGCCACGGCGTATGTGCCAGGTGCCTGTCCCACACGCCTGCACCTGCAGATGTGCGCTGGCGGGGCTGAGCTGGGCTGTGCTGAGAGGGCAACTCAACACCTGCTTATCGAATGGTGAGATGCGCGGTGCTGTGGTGTTAACCATTAAGGTGCCTCCACAGTGAACGTATAATGTTGATATCCAATGGTGCATGATATAAAGTATTCAATGTTAGCTATTTGTGATTTTGTTGTGTAATTCGGGGAAATGGGCGTATAGAACAACATCACCGTATACTTTGATACAGAATCAATCGTCTTCTTTATCTCTGGTAATTACAAATACATTTTCCCTCCTGGAATGACCAGGGGAGGAGAGGAGCAGGGCAGTGAGTAAAACAAATTGGACGATTTACTTTGGGGACACGGAAAAAGGAGGGTGTGTGGTCAAAACACTTCAAAGTTCATCTTAAACATCGAAGCAAACAACCAACGACGATCGAGCAGCAGTCAACAAAACGTCAGCCTAGACTGGCTAAGGGTTTAACAACACTCTTGTGCGTGGATCACCTGCCTTAGTCAATTCAATCAGTCTTACACGAGTTGCACACTAATTGTTTCATGTGCCACAATCATGCCTATACCAACCAGACACTTGAGAAAAAAGAACTTGATGGAAGATGATAGGGGAGCCTCTTGAAGCGCGCAATCGTGTGTTTTTCTTTCTTCAGATGTCCGTCTGGTCGAGGGCTAGGCGAGGAGGGCTTAGCTGAGCAGTCTCACCCGCACAAGCCAGCTGCCCCTGTCGCAACCTGCACAACAAAGTACAGAAAACAAAGCTGTTATCGTAACAACTGATTGATTTTAAATCAATTACGTATGTTTATGTTTAGTGGTAGATCTCTCAAGGTATCACAGGCCTTGTAAGGTATCGTGATGCTTTACTTTTAGTCTGGAGTGCAGATCCGCAGCCGGGGCACGACCGGCTCGCCGTAGGCGGCCTTGTGGAAGTAGGGGCAGCGTCCCGCGGGCGCGCCCAGCGAGGCGTTGTCCACCTCCTGCAGCGAGGGCAGCTCCCGCTCCTCCTTCTCGACGATCTCCAGCAGCCAGGCGGGCAGCTTGTTGCGGAAGTGGCGCCGCTGGCGCGCCGTCCGCTGCTCCGCCCGCGCGGCCCGCGCCTCGGCGGCCTCGGCCCGCTTCCTCCCCGCGCCGCGGCCGCCGGTCAGCGCGGACAGCATCCTGCATATCAGCATAAGGGCGTAAGTCCTCGGATTTCCCATATTGGACTTACGCCCTTTTCACTTTTTACCAGTGCATTGTATCGGGTGGTTTTGGAAGTTGGCACTGAAAACTGCGTAATAACGCATGTCGATCAGTCAACATCTGTCTTCAAAAAAAGAATTGAGGCAATATATCTACCATAACCCATTATATCATGTTACTCTATGCCTGTTCTTGTGCTAGATTAAGTTACAAACCCTGTACTTAGGTAAAAATTACCTGCTCGAGCAGGTCACATTTGTAGCGGGACTATCTAGTCCTTTTAATGTTGACAATAAACCATTCAATCAATCAATCAATTACTAGATGGGGGTTCGGAGTTCAAATAATAACACGGAATAAGACGTGTTCTCAGAGAACCTTTGTTCAGAACCCTATCACATGTAGGCTCGTTTGATCGGAAATTTTACGGGAAATTCAATGGTGCTTTCAAAACTTAAATTTCAGGACTCGACACCTTTGTTCAGAACCCTATCACATGTAGGCTCGTTTGATCGGAAATTTTACGGGAAATTCAATGGTGCTTTCAAAACTTAAATTTCAGGACTCGCTTAGAAAATATTCCACAAAGACTGAGAAAGGCACCGCGTAGTCATCTAGTGATCGACATACGTCATTACGCAGTTTTCAGTGGGGAGCGTCCAAAAAAGTACGTCCATTTTTAGACAGTCCCCAAGACTGTCTCTAGCAAGGGGCAAAGTCCCCCCCCCCTTCTTCATTCTATATAGCACAGAGCGGGCCTTGGAGTTTGTGGCTGGCGTGTTTTTCCTCAGATTTATTCGGCAAATTACAGAGGAGCTCGGCGCCTGCGAGACTCAGGGTAGGCCAGCCCCAGTACACGCATGCGCTGCAGGCAAGATGTTGCCTACCTACCAGGCGCTATGAGAGCTAGCATTGGCTGAACTTGGTAGGTTCGTAACGGCGAATGATGGACGTACTTTCTGGATGATACCAAAGAAATGGTGGGATAAATTTTGATGTGTTTTGAAATACGAAAATTCCAAACAGTTTTTTTTTTTCTGTTTTAACAATTTGTCTGACGTGAATCGGGTGTTTCCCGTGCACGCGCCGGTGCTGCGAGGCGGCGCTCTTGGAGGAGCGACGTATTACTTCCAATTTCGCTCCTTCTGCAGGGTGACGCTTGCTTTCGTCGCTTTATTTGAGGTAAGATGTTGAAATATTGCTTTGTTTGACACTACCCTGCGGTGTTACCTACGTGGTCACGCTCCCATGTTAAATCATAGGCCACAAGGAACGTGTTAAATGACGACCGTCACTCGGAAGTAGCGGCGATCCAAAACCATCACCCGTATGAAGCGCTGTTCTCGAAATCATAACTTAAAAGGAGTGGTGGGAGGAACGGACATCGCTTTAATTGTGCAACAATGAATTCCGTCTCAGTCACTCTGTTTGGATGAGACTCGTCACTCCAGCATTTCTATAGGGTCCGATCGTCCTTGACGGTGGCGAGTCGCGTCCAGTCTTCCCCCCGGAGTCGGGGCCTGGAGTGTTCTCGCGAGCGGCGAACGGAGAAAATTAGTCGCCCCTAAATTGACAGCGGAATTGACGCGGGAAATGAAGACAGCTTCGCCAGTCGCCCCGCTCCGGAGGGCAAAGTGTCTCAATCAGTCCCCAGCTCCCCTCCCCTCCCTTTTTCCCAATCCGCTGCGAACGACCGAGAAGAGGGCGCCCTACTTTCTGATGGTTTGAAATGAGACGGAAGCTTTCTTGGGGACGCGGGCTGATTTCCGACCGAGGCTCGGTGCGCTCACTTCGAAAAGTCGCTGTGAAACACCTCGAAAGAAAGAGTTTAGATAAGGTACATAAAGAGAAAAATCATAAAGTCACAAGTGTTAAATGTTCGACAGCTTCCCTCCCCTCGTCTGCAAGGGGGCAGTGGAAGC
>NW_026267204.1:833002-844558 GCF_000697945.3 Frankliniella occidentalis
ACTGATCTTCCTGACAATAGCCAATCCGGGCGTTTATTCGCCCTCGTCTCCTGCAAGGGAACAACAAAGATTCTGCCCAGCTTGTTTGAGTAATCTAGCCTGAGACAAACCGACAAAACTAGTTCGTGTGAAATGTCACGCCAAACTTTTATGCCAGGAGCGATCCAGATTGACTTTTGATCCCCGGCCACACCGTTGAACGACCGTACAGACTCCTTATCTTGTTCGTCGGCTTATCAAAGTTCCGTTTCGTATGGTTCCTTGCATTCGTTCAACAAGTGGTCTCTGACCTGGCCGTCGTGACGGGGAGGACTTAACCTACATCAACAACATAGCACAGTAAGCTGTTTGTTTTAGTTTATACACAACATGTTTTGGGAAGTGTCATTCATCATCACTAATCTTATTGTGTCTTAGTTTCTTTATAGTTTCAGTGAAACTATCTAACAATGTTCTGGATTGTAAGCCGAATATGTAGGAGTCTTCCCTTTGTTGGAACCGTCAGAAAAAATGTCTTACATTATCGCCAAAAAGCAGAGGATGGAGTTCAAAAAGGAGTGGAGAATGTCCGACTCTTATCATTTCGTGGAGGTTTGGTTGGACTTCTCACTGCAATGATAATCTGGATTTCAATATTCTTGTACATTGCATTTTACTATGCTTACATGCCTTCAATTTCTCATGTTCGACCTATTCACGTTCAGTTTGAGTATGTATCAAACTCTTTATATTTATCAAGAGTTATTATGCCTCTATTAATTCACACATTGCACTTCATTGGTTCAGAGCTTGTAGCGATGGAAAAGGACTTTGCAGTTTTCCTACTGCGGATGTGCGTCTTACAAAACGTCATCAACTCCTTATGGTGGGCCAACCATATAAAATATACATCCAATTAGAAATGCCAGAATCACCAAGAAATAAAGACCTTGGTTTGTGTTCCTCCATTTAATTTGTGATTTTTTCAACTTCCAACTCTTAGCCTAATTTTTATCTCAATTTTGTGATTAAAAATTCAGGTATGTTTATGGTCTGTGCAAGTCTTCGAGTTCGCAGTGGAGTTGAGGTTAATAAAGCGTGTCGCTCAGCTATGCTGCATTATCGCAGCCCGCTGTTAGAGACCCTATCAACAATCACTTTTTCTCCTTTCATGGTTCTTGGACAAACGGAAGAAAAACAAAGTGTCCTTGTTGAGTTATTCTCTGACTTTGAGGAAGATCAGGTAAGTAGTTAATTACCTTTGTAGGGATTTGTTTACCGATGTTATATGTTTCTGAAGATATTATTTTTATTGTTCTAGAATCAGCCTGTGACTGATGTTAAAGTTGAGATTCAAACACGGTTTGTGGAACTGTACTCAGCTACTATGTTGATTCATGCTCATTTGACTGGTCTACGTTATCTAATGTTTCATTGGCCAATTTTGTCGGCTGCAGTCGGAATAAGTTCCAACTTGCTATTCATTCTCTTGATGTTTTCTCTCTCATGGTGGCATCTCAGCCACTATGATGAATCAGAAGGTATGTCAGACATTCTACAACTCCCATGTTACTACTCACCACTTTTTTTTTGTGGTGTAGTGTATATGGTTATGCTTGTTTTTGTATAAGATAGATTATTCTTTTTACTTATTTTATCAGGTGATGAATTAAAGTATGAAAATGTCCACAACCCAGATCAAAAAAATGGTTTCGAATTTATAGGAGAATTGGATGATAAAGACTCAGGTATATTCAGAGTGGTCGGTCTGTTCTGTATTTATTGTATCCAGTTTTTCCCTTGTTCTACTTTCATTCTGTCTGAATTGTACAGATGCTGTTCTAGATGATGAGAATCTGGATGAGGAGTTGTCCAAGGTGGAAAATGCATCCAAACCTCTAGAAACAGATTTACTTGGAAAAAGCAAGATTGATCTAGAAGAAAATCTTTTGGAGTCTGGAGTTCAAGAAGTTCCTAAGTAAGAAGTCTTTTATTTTTGAGTCAAGTAAGATCAAAATAAAATTTGAGAAGAAGAATTCATCCAATACTTTCCAAAGGTACATTGTATCTAGTCTGAATGTATAGAAAAGTGATTTGCAAACAAACTCATTTTCTTGATTAATTGAAAATATGCATGTTGGCTATGTTAATTATTTGTGATACACCTTTCTCTTTAGGTGTGTTAGAATTATTTCTTTGACTGATTGTTAGAATATAAGATTTTACTACATCATTTAATGTATAGTTACGTACAGAAGTTTTGTGATAGGAATGGTAAATCATTGTCATTCATTACTATTTTTCTATTTCATTTTATTGTTTTTACTGAAATAAATGCCCATTTAAAGTTTTGAATCAATCATTACTTTTTTCTTAAATCTAGTTTTGCTTATTGAAGTATACCACAATCTACTGACATCAGAATGCCTTTAATTTGACATTCACTCTTCAGAATCTCAACTTTTGCAGCAGACCGAATTACAACTCACAATGTCTTTAATTTTAGGTATTGGCACATAGAAAACATTGACAGCTGAGATAAAACACTTTTATGACATATACAATTGGGTTGGTACTTACACTGGAATGAAATATCTCACTGTAAACTTTAGTCCAGCTATAGTAGGTGGTTTTCTAATTCTATTTTTTCCCCTGAACAGACCAGAAGACAGAAAGCCACTGTGACCGGGCTGCAACAGCATCTTGACGAACACCTCTCTTCGAATCACCTACACACAATGTTAATTGCGCGAGAACCTAGGAATATTGATTGAACAGAAAGAAATTAGAACATGCAAATTAAGATAAAAATAATTTGGTTTAAGAAAAGTTCCAATACTTTTCTGATTACCTCAACTCTGAATGGCAGCAAGAGTTCCGTCTTCAAATTAGCAACATTATACAGACAGCGAATAGCAACTTGTCTTATGGTCATTGAATCAGCATGTATGGTCAAGGGTAACAGGCGTGGAATAATACTTTGAATATGATCATTTAATGAATCATAAAATGCTGGCTGAGTCAAGAGATCATTAAGAGTGGACAATGCTGTATCAATCAAGAAAGGTGAATCTTGGGATAATGATTCAAGCACTAATGGCAACACCTGATAAAGCAATCAAAATAAAATAATTAATACTTGCAAACATTGCAATACATTATTAAAAAAGTAGGATTAGTAAGATTTAACATGACACAAACCTCTCCAATATTGCTTGACAAGACACTTTGAGACACACCCGCTAATAGATTAATAACAGCCAATAAGTAGGGATAGCGCTGCTCAGTTTGGATTTCCTTTGATTTGTTGACTATCTTCAATGCACAAAGAAACACCCTTTGCTTGTGCAGTAGTCTTCATTAGCAATGAAAAGAAAAATAACATCAATCATTGGATGACTTCAAGGCGAAACAAAACAAAAACTATTCGAGACCTCAATGGTAATGTTAAAGTACTTTATACCTCACTGTACAGTGGCTTCCCTCATTCAAATAAATAGGACTGTCATCCATGATGACTCTGAAGCACTGAGCTGCCATCATTGCAATATGTTTGTCATCAGCTCCAACATACTTGATTAGCTGAATTGAATTTTAAACCAGAAAAATTCAGTATACATCCACACTATCAACAAGATGTGAACAGTTTTAAAGCACTATTATACCTTGTCAATCCACATTTCCAGCTTAGTATAGCCACGCATTGACAAGCCCTTCACAATCCACCCACAAAAAGAAGCTGATAGGCCAACTTCTTGAACAGAGCCTTGTGTACATGAGGATTGTAAAAGAGTATCTAAGTCGGAAAGGGTATCTTCCAAAGAAGCTGTAAATATTTGAGTTTTTAAATAACATGCTTTGCTTTGATTACCAATAACACACCAAACCAAGAATTAAGAAATACCAATGGGCATTTTGTTGACAAAACTGGCACAGAGTCGACTAGATGATGTATGGACACTGTTGAATGGAGTCCCCACAGAAATTTTATAAAGTAAACAACATAGAGATCGAACCTCTGGTAGAGGAATATGACAGTGTAAACAGCCAAACACTGCTTCAAATGTGTTTATCTGCAATACCCAAAAATGAACAAAATCAATTCTAAGTTTCACTAGATTACCCATGTACCTGTATATCAATTTTCTGAAGTGATTGAATCTTACCACTTCCTGATGATGCTTCTGAGAGGATGGGTCAAATGTGGCACATACTGAATGCAATAGTGGTAATGTGTGCTGTACAACAAGCTCTTGGTCCCTAGAAAAAAATGGTTTAGGAATATAATAATACAGCAGTCTACTATCATAGGTCACTGTTGTAAGAATGTCTGTGAACTTACTGAGGACTACTGTGTCGTGTTACATTACTGATGATGAAACAAACATCATTACAGATAGTCTCATTAGTTACCCAGGCACATTCTCCTGCATTTTCAACACTCTCTCTCCACCAACTAGTCAGACGGGCTACTGCATTGCTACAGCTCTCATTTAAACTTACAAAGACATGATGATTTGGACCTGCATTTTCAGGAATGTCTTGAACCAGTTTCCTAATGACAAAAAAAAAAAAGTTTAGATGATTGATTTAGAAGCAGTACAAAACACAAAAATAGCAAAAGAAATCACATTACCTGAGAGCTGACAGAGAGGCTTGTATTTGGTGAAGATGCTTGGATTCAAGAATAATTTTAATGACGCTGGGAAGAACTCTTTGGGTGAATGGTGGTAGTGCTGCTAACCAACATTGAGCCTGCATCCGTCGATCAAATTTGGAATTTGCTCCATCACACTCTGAATGTTGTAATAAAAGTTAACTGATTTACATAATAGCTTTAAGCTATAGAGTTTTCAGAGGTTAACTAAAACAACCTAAGTCCCTTTATTGAATTATTCTTTTACTTACCCAACAAATTTAGTTTTTCAGGTAGAATACATTCAAATACTTCATTGGGAAAATGGATACCAATCTCACACAGGCAGAGTCTGCACTGTTCTCTGAGAAACAAAAATAATATCATTAGCTCTAGGCATCTAGTAATGTTCGAAGTCATCAAATAGAAATTTCTACAAACATACCTCACTTCGGTGGAGCAATCTCTATCAACAAATGTGCTAAGTAAATTGTACAGTCTTTCACGTTCACTTGAATTCAAAGTGGGGGTTAAAGTGGTCAGTCCAAACAAAGCCTCTTTTAGTTCCAAATTTGATTCATGCTCTGCAGAACTTAAGTACAACTGAAGGAGTAAATTCCATTGAGGAGTAATCTCTTGGTTATCTGACAAATAGGAAAAAAAGATTAATAAATACATGAGTCCTTTAAAAATTTTAAGTAAAAATATTTTAACAATAATAACACTTTGGGATTGCTTACTTAATGGTGTTACTTCAAAAGACTTGCACACTGTAAGAAATCTTGAAATGATACGCAAATATATGGATCTATCTGCTGCATCATTTTTGGTGTGGAAAAAATCAACAACTGATGGTAAAACCTGCAAAAAAATGACAATGATTGTAATATTTGTTTTAAAAATTTCTGTTCACAAAATTCTGCAGTAAACAAACCTTTGTAAGGATGTATTCACAAGCAGGTGGAGCACTTTTGGCAGCAGCAAGGAGGAGGTCAGCAGCTGGCATGAAGAGGGTGGTTTGAATCTCAGACAGGCAGGAGGTTGACGCAGCAACAACATCACTCAGCAACTGTCTCATTGGGTTTGACTTTCCTTCATTAACAGTGGATGATTCAGACAGGCACCGTAGAAGGTGAGTAACAGCTCTCCTAGAAGACTCTCTAACTTCATAGTCTGAACCAGACAAAGCTTCTCGGCTTAAACTCTCCCAAATTGGTGAGATATGAACTGCCACTTTCTCAGGAGGAAACTCATCAAATCCTTTTATCTAAAAGCAAATTTGCTCTGTTATCATAAGTACACAAGAAAATATTGTTCTAAAATCAGAATTGATGTCTTACAAGCAGGTGTAAAGAGTCCATCTTGGCCAATCGAATAGGAGAATCTAACTTTTCAAGTGCTAATGGAATTGCGAAATCTGCAAAACTTGGGATTGCTGTAAGTACACAGGCCAGACCTGTTGCTAGTTGTTCTCTAGTAATTTGAGACCGTTGTTCTGCACTCTGAGGAGAACAAGTTTAAAAATGTTGAAAATTGGGCTTCAATAACATACAGCAAGATAATATTAAATGAAAAGAACTTACAGGATTAAAGTCCACAGGGAAATAGCATGCCATGATTTCAAAAAAGTCTTCAGTCAAATGACCAAGAGACAGAGATTTTATGATTGAAGGCAGCATAGAAAATAAGAATACAAGATTGCGAGGATCACGTTCTCCTTCTACAGCAGTCATAATGTGGTACACTAAATCTGGACCAAGATCTTGTAAACCTGAAACAATGATTCATATTATTACAATTGCATTCTGACAAGCTGAGAACGAAAAAATGTGATAAGGAAAAAGAGATTAAGGACATTGAGAGAAAATACAACATACTGCTAAGATGAGGAAGAACTAGTAGATCCAGAATTCGGTAGATGACTAATCTGTCTTCATGGCGTTGTCCCTGACAGTTCAGGTTCAGCACCAATGACCTCAGAATTTCAGCTGGTGATTCTTTTGCTGTATTTTTCATTTGCAACTGGAAAAAAAAAATTAAGTTTAACAATCAACAAAACAATTGTAAGAAAGTCAGAGGAAAATAACAAAAACACATAACTTACAATTGATAAGATTCCTTTCAGTGCGGCAGGTATAACATCATGATGGTCCTTCAGACGATCACAGAAGAAAGCTGTGATGAACTTCAACTCATTTTCACGTACAAAATCTTTTGGAAGGTCTCGCAAAACAGTAGCCAAGACCAAAGTGCCAACTGCCCTTTGTGAAGGCTCTGGATCAGTAAGTACATCTTTCAGGTGCTCAACTAAAGTGAGGAGATTTAACCGCTGCTCAGAGATATCTGAAAAAGAGCAGAATCAATCGTTAATCTTTGAAATGTCACTGTATAACTGCCAAACATGTGCCTAACAAGAGCAATGTTGTTGTTGTTTTTCAAAGGTGTTGGGCGCTATCGTTCACGCTCCCAAGTGAGTACAAACGCAAAGAGGATAGAAAATGACCTGAATTTGACGACGTGACAACGTGTCATGCTGATCTTGAAATACTTTATGAATGTATGGAGTTTCGGCGGACTTGAATCGGACTACATGCTATTCGCCTTGGCATAGGTTAGGGCCTACGATTGGTATGCCGACGTTCGACGATCAAATGACAGAAAATCGCGTTTTTCGAGTGACTAGTGGAGGGGGGAAGTATTTAATCACATTACTGACCTTGAGCAAGGGTGGGACAATTT
This sequence comes from Frankliniella occidentalis, assembly GCF_000697945.3. Classification (NCBI taxonomy): domain Eukaryota; kingdom Metazoa; phylum Arthropoda; class Insecta; order Thysanoptera; family Thripidae; genus Frankliniella; species Frankliniella occidentalis. Next base: position 840,357 of record NW_026267204.1, read on the forward strand.
ACACAGAAGTCAGGATTCGTTTTAATCGCCTCAAGCAGGGAATCCTTGGTCCACGGGGTCGCCATCTTGTGGAAAAATTATTGAAGTGTGGCCAAATTCAGTACGCACAAACTTTCCTTCAAGTTTCGTTTCTTTCAAAACCATTTATCTCAAAAGAAAATACAGCTATATTTTCAATGAGATGTTTTCATCCTGACCCGTTGAAATTTGTCCCTCTCAATCCCGGGAATGACCAGGTACGCGTCACTTCGCGATGGCGACTCGCCTCTCCTAGGCTGGCTGCACTGTATGGTTGTTTTTGTTTCTCTGTGCAGACGACCCGACCACCTGTCAAGGAGTCCTGTCGCCATGTCGGATGCTTGCCCAAATGTCCAATGAAAAACAAACAAACAACAACAAAACCAAACCCGGCCTACGACACGCCGGGTGCAACAATGGTCCGACAGAAACGGTGGCGCCTCAACCAACACGAGTCGCACAGCAGGACATGGGCCGCTGACGTGCGACCGAGCAGCACGTAGAGGACGCAGGAGCTTCGCAGGTCACCAGGATGCCGCCGAGGAAGCAGCCCCCGTCCCTGAAAGTGGCTGCCCTGCGCGCAGTCACCGGCTCGCTCACGTACCAGGTAGGAGCACGACGGTCACGTGATGTGTACCGGGGGAGTGTGTGTGTGTGTGACCCCCCGTGACCCGCAGGTCCGCGTGGTGATGACCACGAGCGCCCAGCGCCACGAGGCGCGCCTGGGGCTGCTGTCGGAGGTCGTGAGCGCGGTGCCCGAGGGCATGCGGCCCGAGGTGGTGTCCGCGGCGCTGCGGTGCGCCGACGTGTTCCTGAGCTACCGCAACAACCACCCGGCGCGCCGCGTCCTGGACAAGCTCCTCGCCGCCCTGCTGCCGCCCGGCACGCGCCGCCTCGCTCTGCCCGTCGCCGAGAGCTACCCGCTGCGGGAGGCGCTGCTCCGCCGCGTCCAGGTGAGTGGGTGCGCGGCGCTGCGACGCCCCCCAAGCCCGCTCGCCGCCCGCACCTCACCGCCCGGCCCCTCCAGGCCCTGCCCCTGCTGCGCGAGCTCACGCTCAGCGAGACCCTGCACGTGCACACGAGCGCCGACGCCGTGGTGGCCGCGCTGTGCGCGCTGCCCCTGCTCACCGTGCTGCGCGCGCCCTGGCTCTGCTCGGACGCCATGCTGTGCGCCCTGGCCGCGCACTGCCCGCTGCTCGAGGTGGTGGACGCCTCCGAGTCGGCGCGCGTCACGGACCGCGGCGCGTCCGCGCTGGCGGCGGGCTGCCCCGCGCTGCGCGTCGTGCTGCTCACGGGCTGCCGGGTGTCGGAGCGCGGCTACCACACGCTGCTGGCCAAGCTGCCGCTGCTGCAGCGCGTCGGCCGCTGCCCGCGCCTCGGCGCCGTCCTGCGGGCCGTCGGCTCCGAGGTCACCCTCCTCGACTGGGACAGCGACCACCTCCCGGAAGACGCCGACCTGTCCCTCTGCCCGCGCATCAAGGTACGCTCCTGACTGGACTTCGATTGTCCTAAACAGTATTTCTGGGATATTTTTTTGAAGATTTAATTTTTAAATTTCTTACGATTTTCTGGGGAATTTCACTTTTTTTTTTCTGGAAAAGTAGCAAAATTTTCTGGGAAAATTTCGGATTCCAAAATCCCTCCCCCTGACCCCTGCCCCGGCCTGCGCCTGTCCCCCTCCCCAAGGCCGTGTCCCTGAGCGACGTGACGGTGGTCCCGGACCAGGACGCGGCCGCGCTGCCCGCCGGCGTGGAGCGGCTGCGCGTGTGCTGGGCGGGGCTGCGCGACCACGCGGCCCGGGTGCCGCTGCGCCTCGGCGCCGGGCTCACGCACGTGGACATGATGGACCACGCCGTGGGGCTGGCGCACGCCGTGGAGCTGGGCCGCCAGTGCCCCGCCGTGCGCGTGCTCAAGCTCGCCTCGCTGCGCGCCGACGAGAGCCTCGCCGTGCCGGTGCACCCGCCGCGCGACGCCCCCTTCCGCCGGCTGGAGGAGTTCCACCTGTACTCGGGCGCGGGCCCCGTCCTCGAGTACGTGCTGCTGCACGCGCTGCAGCTGCGGAGGGTGTCCGTGACGCCCGGCCTGCCCGAGGAGGCCGCGCCCGCCTGGACCGACGCGACGCTGCGCCGCATCCTGGACGTGAACCCCCTCGCCGAGCTGGCGAGCTTCAGCCTCGCCTGCCCCTGCGAGCTCACCATGGACTCGGTGTACTCGCTCCTGCTGGGCTGCCCCAAGCTCCGGGCGCTCTTCGACCTCAACGAGTGGGCCGTGAGCCAGCAGCAGATGTGCGAGCTGCAGGAGCTGGTGGCCGTCAACAACTGGGACCTGGAGATGGGGCTCCTGTAGTTGCCAGGCCCGCGGAGTGTCCCCCCTCCCCCAAAATGACTTTTGATTTGTGGAAGAAGGACGAATTGTTTAAGTTAACTTTTGCATCGTTACAATTTTAAGGAATTAAGCGTAAGATTATTTTTGTGAGGCCCCTACCGCCATTGTTTTGTTATGTTGTTGTGTTCGACAATTTGTATTTTATCGGCAATACACTCGTATTTGCTCCTGGTTAGAAGTGATTCGGGTGTCCTGCTGGCAATCGAGCCATTTGAAGCTCCTCTCGGGATGGAGTCGTAAACCCGTTTTACCTGCAGTTTCACACAAGACTAAGAGTTAGAGTATTTCCGGCCGAATCACTCGCTCCAGAGTCGAGGCCCGTGACGCACCATCCAGACCAAGTGTCCGCTTACACTTCACACTCTTGGGGAGGGAAGTGTCAAGCCGGCTTGGTGGTTCTATGGAGAAGGCTCAAAAGAGCCACGTCGTGAACTGTACGATGTAGTTCGCACTAGTTTGCAAAGCGTTTAGATTTCGGTGGGGACCGTGTGTCTGTCGCTGACGTTGACGTCCTTTTTCTAACAGAGAAAAAAATTCCCTTTGAGATGACAGTACAGCATAGGGCGCGGCCGCGGTGAGCATGAGCAGTTCGCGGCGCGGGTACTTACCGCTCCCGCCGAGGACGTGCCGAGCGCGAGAGGCTGGTGGTGGCCGGCTGGACGCCCCTGACGGGCCCTGACGCCCACGCCGTCCCGGTCGTTACCCACGCGTCGTCCCCTCCACAGCGCGGTGGCGCCCCGCCCGCCCGGCCCGGCCTGCCGTTTGTTCGCATCCAGTCGAGAGCCACCTCCGTCACCACCAGCAGCAGCTTGTGCCACCTTGTGCCGCGGATACAGAAGTTCATATTGCAATCAGCCATTCGTTCGTGTTTCGTGGTGCGAGCGTCTCGCCACCGAAAAGCATCATCGACTCGCGCTTGGAGGAGATGGCGGTGCTGCCCGGGGCGCCGCGCCGCGGCCTGCGCTACACCGAGCACGTCGTCAGCGAGGTGACGTCCCGCCAGCAGGTGCGCCGCGTGCCCCACCCCCCGCCAGGTACGTGTCCGCCTCCACCTCTACCCGGCCTGGCCTGGCGATGTAGGAGTGGTTGTGTGAGATGTTGTTCGGTACAGAGAGACAACCCTAAATGGGAAACGGGCCGCTCGTCTCAAAAGAACGTGTTGTCGCGCGAGGTATAGGAGCCTCTTTTTCTTCACATTAAGAAGGAGCACGATCAAAATGAGTAAGTTCGATGGGGACCTCTTATTTTGTGGGTTTCAATAAAATGCACGGTGTGGTGTGTGCAGCGGGTCCTAACCCAACACGGTCCGGGTGACGCCCTCCTGAGGTGACCAAGGTCAGTGTCCCGGCCTGTCGCCGCGGTCGCCGCGCCTCGCCTCGCCCCGCCCCGCCCCGCCGCGCTGCCACTGACCGGCCCTGGCACGGCAGCCAGTCTGCTGTGTAGGTGGGGCGCGGGCCGCGAGTTCGGATCTCCTCGCCGAGGAAGCCGTCTTCCCGTCCGTGTCCATAGGTGCTGAGCTTCCGATCGTGAAAATTGTTAGAAAAACGAAAAACAAAGTGCAATTTTAAAAAATGGCAAAATTATTTTACATCTTATAAAGACGTTGAAAATTTCCTGCGACATTGACATTTCTGATATGGTTTGGATGGTTTCCTTTGGGCAATAATTCTTCGTATTATGAACGCAACACATTTAAATTTCACTCTGGATCTATTTATATCCCTAGACAGAGGGTGTGTAGCAGGCTCCGAAAGCTGCTCGGTGCATCTGTGGCCGAGCGGGGGGCCTGAGGGGGGAGG
>NW_026267204.1:844643-848575 GCF_000697945.3 Frankliniella occidentalis
GGGGGGGGGGCACACACAGGCCGCACATGGGCCGCACACCCGCTCCGCCCTGCTGCTCCGCTCAGACTGGATGGCGCGCCCCGCTCTATTGTCGCGTCTATCGCGAGGCGCCCTAATAGTCTGGGAGAGTGCGCTGCTAGCTCTGGACCGCGGGGAGGGCCAGCACCACCAGCGTCACGATGAATGTCATGCGACGATTATCTCACACACAATGTGGCGCCAACGGGCCCATATGCCACATGTGATGACTGACTTTCACCTGTGATTTTCGGTGAGCGCCAGCCCAGCCCCGAGCAGAGGTCTTAATTTCCAGTACCCCTAAGTGTATTTTTGGCTAATTCCAAAGAATTCTTTTTAATAATCTCCCTGCAAAGTTTCATTGTTTTCTATTTTATCTGGAAATATTTCATTTTTTTTTCAAATTTTTCCTGGAAAAGTTTCGATTTTTTTCCCGGTGAAAGTCGGACTTAAAAAGCCCCACGGTGATAAAACTTTCTTGGATTTCAGGACCTGGTCTTGAAACTTATGGAGAACGCCAATGGCATCCAAGAGTAGGTCTTGAAATACATGAAACTATTTTTACCGTGCCGAGCCCCGAGTCCTGCCCTGCCATGGCGACGCCTGGCAGGTAGGCTACCGCGCGGAATAGAGTGCAGGCGTGCGGACGGGTTGACTACACGCAAGGCGTCCCGGAGAGTCACGTAGCTCAGCTCGGGGAGCTCCAGAGGCATCAACGGCGAGTCACCGTGCCGGTGGAGCTTAATAATCGCATTTGCAGATGTACGTGCATAACTTGTGCGTCCAAGGGTGCAAAATTTCAAAGTTTACAAAATGTCTAAAATTTGCACATCACACAAGTGTGCAACCTTAAGTAGACTCTATGTAATTTGCAAATCTGGCACACGGCACACTTGTTTTAGCAGTGTAAGATTCGTACACACAGACGTCTTTTTTTCGAAGAAAGGATTTATTTTAGCAAAACGGTGGCATTCGGGGATGCCAGGAATTCCTCTCCTAGTTAAGGGCTCTGCCCGTCATCGCGATGTCGTCGAAGCCGGGGGAAGGTCGCCTGGCGCAGCTGAGCCGCGCGAGCTAAAGTCCTTGGGCTCTGAGAAATCTCCGGCCCTATCGGAGACAAGGATATTAAACATTTGACGAAATTAGATGATAATAACACTAACCTAATGCACGTTCATTCCAATTATTTCCTAACGCAGCTAAAATAGCATCTTTGTCGTCCTTGTTGTATACAATCCGTTTAGCCATGTTGAAGGGAATTACCTGAACTCACGATTTTCTTGAAAGACGTGTAGTGACTGTACTTTGATTTGGATTTGAATGCCCTTTCTGCTCTGCGATAGCCTCTAGCGAGGTCCACGCCGTGGGCTGCGGCTTACGGCCGTCGCTATCTGGACAGGCCCTAGGTGGTCGTGGAGGCCGAATGTAGGTTGGGTGCCCCGAGAGGCCAGAGGGGTGAATCACTCGTCATTTAGAGTCGGTCTTGTTTTCGGTCGGGTCGGGCGCGGGACGAATGCGAACCGATGCGAACGCTTACGAGGCGAAGTAGTGGGAGGGGAGTATGCCTGTTGTAGGCAGGAGAGTCTTGTGGCCTTGGCGAGCTGTTAGCGGGCGCCAGGTAATTGCCTTACCTGTGCGAGTCATCCCGAAGAGGGAGAGAGAGAGAGAGAGAGAGAGAGAGAGAGAGAGAGAGAGAGGGAGAGGGAGAGGGAGAGGGAGAGAGAAAAGGAGGAAGGGGCACAGGTGAGGAGAGCAATGAGTGTGGCGAGCTGCTTGACGACATGCAGGCGCACGGCGCGCACGGCTCGGAGGGCGTGGAGGAGGACGAAGACATGGCGCAGCGAGAACAACGAAGAGTAGGGTTGCGACGGCCGGTAAGGTTACCGGTAACGTTACCGGAAAAATTGGTAATTTACAGTAATTTACCAAATGCTCGGTAACGTGGAAAAAACGGTAATGATAGCACTTTAAAATGAGTCAAAAACTCACTTTTCAGAAGCAAAAATCACATTTGGAATGGTAAATATGACATATTATTATCTTTTTAGTAACTTTTTAGGGACCTGATCGCAAATTTGTCATGATTCTTAAGTTTAAACGGCATAGCTTTAGATAACGATTTTTATAGGTGTACTTTTGGTATATCTATATACAACTGATGTTTATGAAAACCAGATGATAAACACAAATATTCCAATAGATTTAGCTAATACCGGCTATTCCGCTACTTTATAGGCAGTACACACGAATTTCGATCGCCAAGAAATAGTAAATTGCCAATTTGTCTCCTACAAATCGAATTTTTCCAATTTTTCCATTATTTCCGGTAAATTACCAATTTTACCGTAATTTACGGTAACATTGATTGTTACCGGTAATTTCGTAACCCTAACGAAGAGACTGATAATAACAACCAACAACCGGAACCGTGGTGTTGTTTTGTTCAGGGATGACCAGAGACTCGAAAGTAGATTTTGCCACGCGATAGAGCAATTGCGAAATAGATAAAAATTTCTCTATCGTTTTGTCTAAGTGACAAATTTTGACTGCGGCGCCAGGCGAGTCAAATGAGACGAGTTTTCTTCACGGTTGTTGGCTCAACTATACTTGGAGCTCTTTACAACCAAAGCAATAGTTTGCTGAAACTTTTTAAATTCCGCCAGGTGCGTGAGGGAATGGTGCGTCGGCTGGACAAAGTGCAAGTAGTGCACTCGGCAAAGGGGGACACTTCTGCCGGAAGTGGGGATGATGGGGAGGCGGATGTGGAAGGACAGAGGGGCCCACGACGGCGGCGTGGCGTGGCGCTCGCACGACGACGCCTTTGGGCTCAAAGCGGTACGGGGTGGGGCCGCGGCGACGCCTCTACGGGTGCAGTGGGCCGCGTCGGGGACGGTCACGGGCCCAAAGGTGGCGGCGCGGGGCGGGGCGGGGCCGCAGAACGGGATGTCACGAACAGAAGGAGATCAAGCCGTCATCGCCGCGGAGGGCAGCAAAGCACAGCTCAGCCCGTGCAGAGTGACGGCCTCCTGTTTGCTGCCTTTACTTACGCAGCCTCAGCTCCTTTATGCCTTTTGCCCTTAACTTTTCTTTTCTCCCCTCCCCGCACTGCGGGAACCACAAAAACAATGACAGAATGCCGCTTTCTTCGTGCCCCGCGGATGTTTGTTCCCCGCATAGACTTGACTTAAAATTATTTCTGGGAGCCGCAGAGAAAGAGAGATTGCCATCATGTACACTACCTCTGTTTTACCTCTATTTCTGTTTGAACTTGGAAGCCGCAAAGAAAGAAACCGCTGTCGCGCGTGTATTGTTCATTTGCAAATCAGCAATTCAAGACAAGTGTCGCTGCCCCCGCCCCACACGCGCCTGAGCCTGGCCGCCCTGGCCGTGGAGCTCGAGAGCCTTGTAGTGGGTCTATCTGGCCGAGCAGAGCGCCGAAACGGGAACGGAACGCTGCGCTTAAAAGAGCAGCCGCACACACACACGCACGATAACGCACCGCAACGTCGAGGGAGCTGTAGGGGGAGCAAGTTATGCACGTAACATCTGCAAAGACGAATATGAGGTGGTCCCACGAGCGCGGTGACTTGCCGTCGATGCCTCTGGTGCTGCTAGGTGACTCTCGGGGACGCCCTTGCTGGTAGGCAACCCGTCCGCACGCCTGCACGCGATTCCGGGTGGTAGCCTAACTACCTGCCAGCCGGTCGAGAGAGGTGAAGGGGTACGTTTTTTGTCCCTTCCGCTAGAGACAGTCTTTAAGGGACTGTCTAAAATGCGCCGACAAATTTTCCATCCTCCTCCTCATCCCGCCCAACACCCTTTTGGAAAGGGACTAGACTGGGGAGGGAATAGATAAATCCATCCTCTGCCGCGGCCGCGCCGCGCCGCCATCCGTCTCCGCCCCGCCCCGCCCC
>NW_026267204.1:849675-853112 GCF_000697945.3 Frankliniella occidentalis
AGCGCCGCGGTCGCCAACCCCGCCACACCTGAAAGGGCAAAATGTGTCGCTGAATAAAGCAGTCGGTAGATTTTTGTCAGCTGACAACTTGTGCACGGGGGCAAGACAATGATGACATCGTTATACCAAGTGGCTGATTAACCGCGCTCACTTCTGTTGTTATACTTGTACCGCACGCACGAGTGCGGGCGGGTTGCCTATACTCGCTCTACCCGTAAGGCGCTGTGGACAGGGGCGATAGGCAAGCCCGCCCGCACTCGTGCGTGCGGTACAGCATAACTACAGAAGTGAGCGGGGTTAAACAGCCACCTGGTATTATTTAGAAATGATTGAGACGACTCACACGAACACGCCCCATGTCCTTAACTTGAGGCGGTCCAGTTAGTTCAGTTACGCCCTTTCCCGACGGCGGTCGCTCGTGCGCCGGTGCGTCTGACTCGGCGTGATTCACTCTGGGCGGCTCATCCTATGGTCCCGGCCCAAAAGACTGATTAAGGCGGCGATTAGCAAAGAGATAAGATAAGCCGCGGTGAGGTGGTGGGCCACGGCGGGTACCGCTGCCTATTTGCTAATTTACTATCGTGCAGCTAATTTACAAGTCCATTTCACAGAGCGAGGATTACGTAAATAAGTAATACTAGGAATTCCTTGCGGGAGGGGGGGGGGAGTCGTACATTGTTGATTTTCACTTTACCCATTTTCACGAATCCGAGCCTGCTATCCGAAAAACAGCAAAAATGCGCATCGGTTCACTTTCGTTTTCGATTGAACTAACACGTCCTTCGATCGATCGACATGGTGAAAGCAAGGCGGTTGCCAGAACTAACGTAAACCGCACCTCTACAGTCCCTGCCGTGCTGCTCTCCGCGGAGCGAGTTAAATGGGGTGCAAGTCAGTCGTTGTTGGCTGGACTTGGCAGCTTAAAGGCCTTGTGGAGGTTGGAGGTCAGGTGGTCGACGGCTGGGCTGCGTATACGTGCGGCCTGAGCACGCCCAGCTAGGTGAGGTGAGTGTGTGTTGAGGGGGGGGGCGCTATGCGGTGCCGCTATGCAGGAGGCTACACGGCAGACGGGCTGAAAACCGTGCCGTGCCGTGTTCCGTGTGTGTTTACCGACGGCCTGTGACTTGACTCGAAATGAAAAGGCTCCTTTATGCCGGTCGACACCCCGCAGCAGAGGGGCGCGGAGAAGACCGTGCGGAACGAGAACGCGACGGGACCGGTGACGTCAGCTAGGTGTCATATCTTTACAAGCCCGCCGCTGCGCGCGCCGCGACCAGTTAGGTCGTCCTTCGAGTATAACAGAAATGGACGGAAACGCCCTGCATCTCTTGCTGTGTGGAAAAATAAGATCGGCGGCCGAAGGCAAAAGATAATCTGGTCGTGACGCAATAAAAGCTGCGGTATCCGGACGTCCGTGAGGCGCTTCGTCACCGCTGCCGGCGCGCGCCATAGAGCCGTGCGAACCCGACAGGGACGCCTGTCTGCTGCACTTGCAATCTTATGAACTACTCGCCTTTTTAACTCATAGCATATGAATTCCTATAAGCATGCCCCCTTGACGCAATTTTTTAAAAGGCCACACTGTTAGTCGAAACGGATGAAAAAGGGGGTCCGGGGTAGTATTTCCGGCCTCATCGGTGCTATTTACTACCTGTGAGAAATTGGTGTACCATGAGCCAACGTAGACCCCTTCATCCCGCCCATGACGGATGAATTGTGAATTTCTAAATCGGATGAGTTTCCCTCCGGGAACTGAGTAATGTGTTGCCGCTTAACGGATGTTTCAGCCTCCCCCTATCGGCTGTAAGAATACTCTGTGTATGCGGTACTTCGTTATACGAATCAAGTTTACCATACTGTAACTTTGGAAGTTATAGGAATTTTGACCTCAAATTTTATTTGGGACATCTACACCCTATTTTAGTAGGGCCATTAAAATTTCATTGAAATCGAAGCAATTTTTTCTGCTAACTTGTAAACGGCTTGAGCTAGGTCAAAACAGACAGCGGATTTGGCTTCGCCTCGTTTCTAACACCCCAAGACCACTGTTCGATTTAGCCTGACCTGATATATTACTTCATTTATCGATAATACAAACATTAAACTTTGCACGAGCAGATAACGCGATGCCTGCAGGCGGTATGAACGGATGGAAATACCTCAGGTGGGGACGGACAGCACATCCGCCATGCTACGATTACATGACTGATATAGATACGGAAAGTTGGCAGAAAACACCGCCGATCGAGGCAGTTATCCTGCACTGCCTCGAACGGATGAAAATACATACATTTCGACTAACAGTGCAGTTTGAAAAGTTTTCTTCTTGCTGGCGTGTTATACCAGGTGGGGCTGGCGCACTTCTGTAGTTATGCTGTATGTACCGCACGCACGAGTGGGGGCGAGCCTGCCTATAAGCGTGCTTGCACGATCTCCGCGGAGCATGTTTCCAAAAATTCATAAGAAGTGAATGAATACCCAAGTTCATAAGATTTTAGTGGACAAGAGAGAGAAATTGGAATGGAAAAAAAGGGGGGGGGCTTCTGCTAATCTCGGAATTAAATGAGATGGAGCGCCAGCGACCGCCTGACGAGATAAAGTCTTTTGGGGGAATTATATCATTTTCTTTGCCTATCGACGAGGTTCGAGTGGCGGCTATGATGTCGCGCAACTCTCGGGTGGCAGCGTGGCAGCTGCGCGCGCTAGGACCCGCTACCCGCTACGTGGCGCTACGTGCAGCACGTAACGCGGCGCCTGCAGCTGCTGCAGCTGCGCACCTACCTGCTAAGCCGCACCTAGCGGTACGGGCTTTGCACCTCATTATCTTAGCCGCGGGTAGTGTGGTCCGAGTCATGGTAAAATAACGACTTCTTTTCTAACGTGTCGACGACTTTTGTGGATTTCGTTTCACCGTCTTAGGCTGCTTTTTTTTTGGGGGGGTTGTACGTCCTCCATTTTCCGTTACGGACCTGCTAAGTGTAGCCAATGCACACTCATCTAGCGCCTAGCGCCTGTTAGGTAGGCAACATCTTGCCTGACGTTGCATGCCTGTACTGCGGGGTGGCCTACCCCGAGTCTCGCAGGCGCTCCAGAGCCTCGTAGCTGCCGAAAGAATCTGAGGAATACGGACGTACGTACTTTCTCTAGACTTAGTTGATCTCTAAGAGGAACGAATAACTGTTATTTCCAGTGCAGTGGGAAGCTAATTTCGGTGTCAGCGTCGCCTGTCGCATAACTTACAATAATTATTTTGTGTTTGTGTCGCTAAGTTCTGCCACCGAATAGGCTAAGCTGGAATGGGCGTTTAGAATTGAGGTATGAACAACTGCACACTTTGGAGGGACCATGAATAAAAGAGCTGTGATGATGGATCGATGGATTGGTATTCCCGGCCGCCTAGAGGTTTACTAAAACAAGGACCTAGACACCGATCCAAG
>NW_026267204.1:854952-868991 GCF_000697945.3 Frankliniella occidentalis
GGGGGGGGGGGGGGGGGGGGGGGGGGGGGGGGGGGGTGAAGGTGTGAACGTGGGGATATCATCAAATCTTCATATTTCATCACGAAGTTCAAGGACTTTCTTGTAGTGGAATGACAAGCAGCTAAATAATTATAAAACAAATTAAGGGTTAACTTCTGGAGCCTATTTATTCAGCGTCTCAAAAAGGCCCGATCTTTGTAGTTGAGTTATGTTATATTTAGCATAAACATTTTTGTATCTGTAATTTTTTTCACAAATATTGAACGAAATGAGATGCGAAGAAAAACTTACAATACAACTTAAAATTCGAAATTTACACGGAGAAAAATAGACAGCAGTTAATTCTTAGCTGCTGCAGCCAGTGGGTAATACAGTGCATGCTAAAACGTTAGCTACATAGCTAAGAAAAATCGCAAAATTATATTAGCTGTCCTGCGAACAAAATTAGCTCAACCACTACTGTAAAAATTACAGAATGTTTTCATAGCCCTTTGGAGACCAAAAGACCACATATCCAAACAGTGGTACTGTCTCATATAATTTCTTATAGGGGTGAAATTCAAAAAATCGGTTAAAAAAGTCTACTGCCTGCAGTATTGTCATAGTAGCTAATAATTTACCTGGAGTGTTAATGTTTTACAACCTCTTCTCAGAGATTAGCACAAGAGCTAACCAAATTACACAGTGATTATTCTTGCCAGCTACCAACAATTAAGTAAAATGGCTAACTTATTTTTCTGCGTGGAGTTTTCGGTGACTGTTAGGCAACAAACAAGTTCTTGTGCAACTGCAACTTCTATCTCTGAAAATATTACAGTGAACTGTACAAATGTGAAATACAACACGTTTAGTAACACGACACAGTCACACGACGCGACTTTTCCGCGCTATTTTTGGCGGGGGCGGGGGGCGGGATTCAGAGAAACGATTCTCTGGGTGGGGTGCGAATAAAACCGTCAGAGGAACCATTAAATGCAAAGTATCCTTGCAGATACCAGCTTTTATGAAAAACAAGTGGTCTTACTCTAATCAAAAACCGTAAACAAGGCAGAGGGGAGCCGAGCCGAGCGTGGCGAGGAGCGGCATTCGCGCGCGCCGAGGGAGAAGTGTCGGAAAGGCGCGCCCGGCCGAGCGTCGCGCCGCCCCCGCGCCGAAGTCAGTCCCATGTGCGGAACAATGGGGCGAACCCTCACCACCAGGCCGTGCGCCTCGAACCGCGGTGCAGCGGCACCAGGAGGATATCTGACGCACGACGCGGACCTGCTTGCGGGTGCAGAGGGCCGGCTCCCGGGCCCGGGGCGCGCAGGCGCAGCGCGGCCGCTGGACGACGGCGTCGGACGTCTTGTCCGCCACAGACGGGGGCACGGCTCCCGGGCCGCCCTGCAGGAGTCGCCGTCCTCCCCCGGGCCCTGCACCACCTCGCCGTCGCAAGCTCGACCCCGAGCGCGAGCGTGGCCAGGGCGAGGCCGATGAAGAGCACGTAGAACGCCGGGGCCATGTGCTTTAGTGTGAGAGCCCTCACCTGCTGCAGGGCCACCAAGTACCTCGCGAGCGCCACCTTGTTACCTTGGTCCAGCTTGTCCTCCCAATGGTCCAGGATCCCGGCTTGATCCAAGCGCTCGTACGTGGAGCGGGACAGCTCGCCCAGCGGCGACCCAGGGCTCCACGCGGCGATCAACCGTCTGTCTTCGGCGACAATGGGGAACGAGTGCACCTTCTTGTGCGGGATGAACAGCCGCTGTGCGAGACGCCGGAGGGTACGATCCTGTATCGCGATCATTGCGCAGTTGCGGTGCTGCGCTACGTGTTGGAGGGTCTCCCCTACGTTCGTCACGAAGGAAAATTTCTGTTTCGCGTCGAAGTTAGGAAACAACTCTGTTTTCAACAAACGAACTGAATCCCACGTCAGGTAGATGGGAAGGCCAGTCTCCCTGAGGGCACGCAGGCTGTTGACCTCCGTGTGCGCTCGTTCCGTGGACAGCTCGCCCAGCAGCAGCCCCTGGTAGGCGGCCACCAGCACGACGCACACGAGCAGCCACACGCCGAGTAGCGGCCGCAGCGCGCGGCCCGCGGGTGGGGGCGTCCCAGGGGCCTGGCCCAGCAGGGGCGCCAGGGCCAGCAGCAGCGCCGCGCCGTGGTCCCGGCGCAGGGTGCAGGCCAGGGCGGCCGCGGTGCTCAGCGCGGCCAGCACCGTGCCCATCCACACCGCCATCGAGAACTCCACCAGGACGGCGTCCAGGGGATTGACCGCGGGGCCGAGGCCAGCGGGGACAAAAGCAGAGATTTCAAACACCCTCTTCTCGGCCATGACGCTGACCTTGTTACGGTTGACTTGCATCACGTCCCCAACTTCTAAGAGCATCAGGGACAGTTGGCACTCCCATATATTCTGCGATGACTTAAAAAAAGTTCCGTCAAAGCACGGATCGTGGAAGCAGATGATACATATGTAATGATCAAGCCTTGCATTATATTATTTCAGTACAGGATGTGGAGGTTTCAAAGACACCCACGTTTACAGAATGTTGTTGCTACCTATACCACTATTCATATCATCGATACCTCAGAGCGAGAACCGCTCAGTCTCTGCAGGAAAGCCTATTATACTGAGCGGTTCTCGCTCTGAGGTATCGTCATACAAGGTCCCCACTGCCGTTTAATTCTCCTTCAGTGTTTAGAATAGCATGATATGGTCCGTGCGGGTGGCTGAGCCGAGCCGAACCGGGCCGAGTTCCGGGCGCCGGCCGAGCCGAGCCTGGCCGAGATACGATTCGAGCCGAGCAGTGACGCCGAGCCGAGCCCGGGCCTCGCGCGCGGCTTCGGTGCAGCCTGCCGCTGCCGGAGAGAGGGAGGTAGAAGGGAGGGGGAGGGGGGCTGACGCTGCGGGACTGACGGCTCTGGCATGGCGGGCGCGCGCGGACGGACCACCAACAACCAGCCGCCCCCCGGTCTATCTTCTACTGGTGACGTCACGCTTTCTGCCTTGCTCTGCACGGTGCTGCATGAGAGTACAAGCAATGACACATTTGACAAATCATTCTTATTAATTTTAGTTATGTGAAATGTTCAAAGTTTCAGTTACAAATGTATCATCTGCTAAAAATATATTCTTCAGATTAACATCAAAGGAAACGGGGTTAGACTCTACGTTTGTTGTCCATTGAAGACCCCTAACTCTCGTCCGCATGGTTTTGAAGTATTCAGGCAGAGATGATGCTTCTGCTTCTGCCCCTGTTAGCTCGTAGACTGTTAGTGACTCGCCCTCGGCCGGTGGACGCCATCTGCTGCAGAATGGGTGGAATAGTCTGAACACGGCATCCGCTCGCCGCCACCTCAGGTCTGCCGGCGACCATCTGTCCACCTCCACAAGTGGGGGGGAGGCTTCATTGGCATTAACACAAGATTTGGGTGGCAGAATGTACAAGGTGGTGCTTCCGTTGGGGGTTGTGACCGCTAGCCCGGTTGGCTTCTCACAAAACAAGTGGTAGTGAGCCTCAGGAAGAACCCCTGACCCCGTCGTCATCCAGAACAGAAAGTAGCAATCGTCCACAAGTATCGTGTTCCTTTCCATCCAAGAGTACGGGTCCGCGGGATTGTCTGACACGACGAGCGCCGTGCAGTTCACTTTCACCCCAAAGTTTCCCTGGAATCGATCATTTTGCGCCTTCTCGTCTGGGAACAGCACCCAAGAGGTGTCCTGGGACAAACCTCGGAGGAAATCCCGAGTCCAGTTCACCTGGCCGAGGATGAGCAGGGTGGTCTTCTGCGCGGCGAGGAAGGGTGAGAGCAGGGCCAGGGCGCTCGTGGCCTCGGGGGCCGCCGTCATGTCCACGTCGGGGAGGGCGGAGTGTGCCCATGGCGCTGTGGTGAAGACCAACACCAGGACGACGGTGACGTCCATTTCGTGCGCTGGGTGGGGCGACAGTGCGCACAAGGAACCTCCGCACCTCGTCGCCGTGTCCAGCAAAATGCTTTAGAATTACTTTACGGGATAAATTGGGGGAATCGATCAATCTTAACTTAAACTAAAGTCCGTCCAGATGTTGTCGCGCCCTCCGACGCACTTGTCCTGCTTTATCAGGCCTCGCCACGCTCCCACTTCAAAGCACTGCAATCTCCATTTATGATTTTGTTCACTTCTGCCACGGGTACATAATTTTCCTGTCAGTTTCTGACTTTTAAGTCAGTCTTTGTCACGGGGCAGATAAAGGATAGCTAATTTATTTTTTGTCAATATTGCCGTTTGTCTCTTTTGTCACGACGTCTTGGTCGTGCAGGTACAGCGGGACCTGTAGGAGGACTTTCATGTTACGAGTAAAAAGTTCTTAAAGCAAGCGTTGGCGCGGCCTAGGCCGCTGATTAGACGTCGGCCGGTGCCTAAATAAGTACTGTGACTCTGCCCTTCTGGTGCAGTAATTTAGGAACTACAATCCATAACTGCTGGCCACCGACGTTTAGTCAACGTTTCAGGGCGCACCAACCGAAGTCGAATGGCACTTGAAGTTTTTCTTAAACCTCACAGTTACTAGGGGTTTACTTGGGCCTTACAGTGTTTTTTGTCTCAAATATCCCTCTACCGCCTTCATGGTACAAAATAGAGCAAAACGGACAAAATTTAGGTCCAAAGGACGCTACTGTGACGTGTTACCCCTTAGAACACAGCCTTACATTTTTCAAAAAATATCATTTTTTAAAAATCTTACTCCCACCTTTTATAAGAAAAACCGAATGTGAGGTTTAGGAAAAATTTCAAGTGCCATCCGATTTCTACATAAATAACCTTCAAATTTTCCAAGTTTCAACGAAATCGGAAATTTACACCTGACAAGGTTCCCTTGTAAGTATCATTAGCTACACGGTTAATCAACGGCGCGGTTTACTGGATGGCAGTGCAGCTGCTCCAAGGGGATGTCCGGTGCAAGCCGACCTGCTCCCCGAGCGCGCGGGCGCAGGGCGGCCGCTGGACGACAGCGACGAACGCCTTGTCTGGAGCCCCCGGGTCGCTGCCCTGCAGGAGTCGCCGTGCTCCCCCGAGCCCCGCACCACCTCGCCGTCACAAGCTCGACCCCGAGCGCGAGCGTGGCCAGGGCGAGGCCGATGAAGAGCACGTAGAACGCCGGGGCCACGTGCCTCAGTGTGAGAGCCATCACCTGCTGCAGGGACACCAAGTACCTCGCGAGCGCCACCTTGTTACCTTCGTCCAGCTTGTCCTCCCAATGGTCCAGGATCCCCGCTTGATCCAAGTGCTCGTATGTGGAGCGGGACAGCTCGCCCAGCGGTGACCCATGGGTCCACACTGCGATCAACCTTATCTTCTCGGGGACCAGAGGGAACGAGTGCACCTTCTTCTGTGGGATGGTCAGTGGGTGTAAGAGACGCCGTAGGGTACGATCATGTATCGCGATCATAGCGCAGTTGCGGTGCTGCGCTATGTGTTGAAGGGTCTCGCTTGCGTTCATCCCTAAGGGAATGGTATGTGGTTTGTGTGAGTCGAAAATCAACTCTTTCTCCAGCATAGTAAGTGCACTCCACATCACGTAGACGGGAAGGCCAGTCTCCTTGAGGGCACGCAGGCTGTTGACCTCCGCGTGATCTCGTGCCGTGGACAGCTTGCCCAGCAGCAGCCCCTGGTAGGCGGCCACCAAGACGACGCACACGAGCAGCCACACGCCGAGCAGCGGCCGCAGCGCGCAGCTCGCGGGCGGGGGCGTCCCCGAGGCCTGGCCGTGCAGGGGCGCCAGGGCGAGCAGCAGCGCCGCGCCGCGGTCCCGTCGGAGGATGCAGGCCAGGGCGGCCGCGGTGCTCAGCGCGGCCAGCGCCGTGCCCAGCCACACCGCCGTCGAGAACTCCACCAGGACTGCGTCCAGGGGGTTGACCGCGGGGCCGAGGCCAGCGGGGACAAAAGCAGATATTTCAAACATCGCCTTTTCTGCCATTACGCTGACCTTTCTTGGGTCGAAATTTACCACCTCGCCGTATTCTAAGAGCATCAAGGGTAGTTGGCACTTCTCTATCTTCTGCCATGACTCAACAATTATGTTCGCCAAATTATTGCCTGGGAAAGCGAGGTTAGACATTATGTTCCCTGTCCGGCGAGTGCCCCTTATTTTCGTACTAAGAGTTTTAAAGAATTCGGGTAGAGGTTTCCCGTCCTCCCTTAACATCTCGTAGACGGTTAGCGACTCGTCCGCGGCCGGTGGGCGCCACCTGCTGCAGAAAGGATAGAATATCCTGAATATGGCGTCTGCTCGCGGCCAGCTCTGGTTTTCGTGCGACCATCTGTCCACCTCCACAAGGGTGGGGCGGACACTACCACAATATTTTGGCGCCACAGTGAACAGGGTGGTGCTGCCTTTGGGCGCGGTGACTGCTACGCCGATGAGCTTGTTGCAAATGTGAAAGGAGTAAGGAATGGCCACCTGCTTGTCTGTCGTTATCCAGAACAGAACGCGGCAATAGTTCGTAAGTTTCGCCTTCCTTTCCATCCAAGAGTACGGGTCCGCGGGATTGTCTGACACGACGAGCGCCGTGCAGTTCACTTCCACCCCAAAGTTTCCCTGGAATCGATCATTTTGCGCCCTCTCGTCTGGGAACAGCACCCAAGACGTCTCCGGGGACAGACCTCGGAGGAAATCCCGAGTCCAGTTCACCTGGCCGAGGATGAGGAGGGTGGTCTTCTGCGCGGCGAGGAAGGGCGACAGCAGGGCCAGGGCGCTCGTGGCCTCTGGGGGCGCCGTCATGTCCACGTCGGGGAGGGCGCAGAGTGCCCCGGGCGCCGCGGTGCAGACCAACACCAGGACGAGGGCGGCGTCCATCTCGTCTGCTGGGCGGGAGGGTAGTGCGCACTGGGACCCCCGCGTCCCGTTCCCGTGTCCAGCAAAAGGCTTTAGAACTTTTTCGTGAATAAACGTTGGCTTCGTGTGAATCGATCAATTTGAAATTAAAGTTCGACCAAACTTTGTTGTGCCCTCGGGCGTCGTTGTCTGGCTCTATCAGGCCTCGCCAAGCGCGCCCCGGAATCTCATTCATGGTAGCTTTTTACGATTGCCGCAGGTACATAATTTTCTCGTCAAAGTTGCTTTTAAGAATGTCTAGTCACCGGGCAGATAAAGGGAAATAACTCTTGCGACGTGGCCGTCAGTCTCTTTTGTTATAACGATACTTAAAACTTACTTTATTCAAAGACAGTATTTTTGGTTTAAGTCGCAACTTTTCCCCAAGCTTACATCCTCTTTCGTTTGTTTGTTGCAGAGGGCCCCGGGTCGGCGGGCAGCAGCAGCCCCTGCAGCTCCCTGGGGAGCTCCCCCGGGCCGGGCGCGCGCTCGCTGACCTCTGCCCACGGCGGCAACGGCGCCCTCGCCATCTTCTCGTTCGCGCTTCCGGCCAAGCAGGCCCGGCTGGCCTACAAGGAGCAGCAGCAGGCCATCCGGGCCGCGCTGGACGCCGCGCCCGGCCTGGCCGCCGCCGGCAGCACGCTCGGCACGCTCGAGAAGGGCGGTAAGTACGAACCGGGTGACGCCGACGTCCAGAAGAGGTCGAAAAACACTTGCTTGGGAAATTGCGAAAAAAACGATCAAGCCTGACATTCCACTCGTTTAATGTGACAACACGCGTGGCAGCCGGGCGGCGCGAGCCTCCTAGAGGCCGAACAGGTCGAGGGTGCTGATGTCCATCCAGAGGGCGGCCGCCGACGACAGGGCCGCGACCCCCGCGAGCAGCCCCGCCCATGGCAGCCGCGACCTCGGCGGCCGGGGCGGCGGCCCTCGCACCGAGGCCGGCGTGTTGTGCCTCCGCCGAGACCGCGACCTGGAGCGCGCCCGCGGCCTCCGCCTCTGGCGCACCGCAGAGGAGTCCGGCGTGTCCTCGGCGTCCGCCTCTGCGCCCAAGCCGGCCGCGAGCCTCGCCAGCAGCTCCAGTCTGGGAAGCGCGAGCGCGTCAGAGGGGAGTCGAAAAGGCACGTGGACACCTTCAACTTGGTGGCATCACCGGGGCGTAGGACACCCCAATGGGATCTCATGGTGGTCTCCTCGAGGTCTCTCCGAGGTGTCCCCGAGGTGTCCCCATCATGCCCCCCCCCCCCCCCCTCTGTGCCCCCGAGGCCCGGGACTGACCGGGCGAGCTCCTCGCTACTGCTGGCCGCTGCGGACCCGGCCGGGAGGCTCGCGTCGCCCCGCGCCTCGCCGGCGTCCCCGAGCTCCGCCGCCGCCGCCTCCTCGTCCTGGTCCGAGTCCCAGTCGGCGCCCACCGAGCCCGCCTCGGCCTGGGCGCTGGACAACTGCAGGGGAGCACGATGGGGATGGGCAACATTGGTAGGTGTGTGAAGTATCATGAGAAAAGAGACAGGTCATGAAAAAGTCAAATACCCCACTCTCGCCCACTATATTCCACTAAAACAGGAAAACGAATTGCAAAGGTGCAAAGAGAGATCGTAAGAGTCAAGTCAAAAAAGTACCTGTGTGGATTAACTAAATAGAAACGAGGAATGGATAACTCGACCTTTTGGCGTACGCTGGACGCAGTAGTGCGGTGATAGTACAGCCGGAGTACGATCAGAGTACACTCGTTCTAAGTCGCATTCAATTGAAAAGTGTCAAAATTAAAGCGCCGGTGGGCGCTCGCACGCAGAGCCAGCCAGGCGCCTGCCGAGACCAGGGTAGGCACTCCAGTCGGACACGGGTGACCGGCGGGCTTGCCTGGCCGAGACCCGAAGGCGCTCGGGCCGAGCTCGGGCACTCGGGCGGGCGCTCACCGAGG
The DNA here is from genome assembly GCF_000697945.3 of Frankliniella occidentalis. NCBI lineage: Eukaryota > Metazoa > Arthropoda > Insecta > Thysanoptera > Thripidae > Frankliniella > Frankliniella occidentalis. The sequence continues at coordinate 863,707 of NW_026267204.1, forward strand.
GGTCGCTGCCGTTCGGGCTGCCGGTGTCGGCGATGGCGTCCCCCGGGTGGGTCCAGGAGGCGAGGGCCGCGTTCCTGGGCGCGGCCGCCGCCGTCAGCCAGGCGGCCTCTGCGCCGGCCTCGGCCGAGCTCAGCGTGTACCGGTTGAGGGTGCGCTTGAGCGGGACGGCCACCCCGACGGCCACCTTCATACACGGCCACAGGCCGGCGCGGGTCTGCAGGGAGCGGGAAAGGCCAACACACGTGTAGTTATGAATCAATGTTTTACAAAAGAAATGTAAGTAAACTTAAAGTTTGTTTTTAATCTGAACACCTACATCATATATGTGTGGCCTCTGACAGCGCGGGGTGAGTGGCTCAACCTCGACGAGCTGATACAAAGACCGATGTCAGCTTTTTTTGAGTGCGTCGGGTCAGCGCATCGCCAAGCCCCGCCGTTCCGAAATGAAAATCGATAAACTCACGGCCTCGTCGGCGTGCCCGTCCGGGAAGGAGTCCCGCTCCTCCAGGTCCTCCGCGGCCGTTTCAACATCGGGCGCCTCCTCGTCCGACTCCCATGTGTCGCTGTCCGCCAGCGCGCACCAGTCGGCGGCCGCCTCGAAGTAGGGCCTGCTGAGGGCGAACAGCGTCAGCCTGGTGTTAGCCTGGCGTCAGCCAGCAGGCAGGCGGCAAAGCTAGAGCTCGCCCCAGACGCACCCGGCTGCCTTGGCCGTCGTGTCGGCGACCTCCGTCGGCGTGCTCGTCGTGGCCGCCGGGGCGCTCGAGGCCTTCAGGACGGGAAGGCTGGCCAGCTCCGGGGCCCTCCTGACCAGGACGCCGGCCGAGTGCGCCGTGTCCGGCTGCTCGGGGGTGGTCGGCGCGGACAGCTGGTCGTGGACGGCCGCTGACGTGGCCGACGCGCCCCCGTCGAGCGCGGACAGCGACGCGAGGCCAAAGGTCGAAATGGTCCTCTCGTTGCGGTAGCTCGGTGCCAGGATGACGGACGCCCCCGCCTCGCCGGCCGCGCCCTTGAGGGAGAGCCCGAGGTTGCCCGGGCCCTCGCCACGGCTGCCCCCCGGCGGCGGCAGCGCGTCCAGCGAGGACGAGTCCCTGCCCAGCCAGTCGCCCTCGAAGAGGGTGGGCGGGCCGCGGGCCGGGCTCACCAGCGACCCAAGTGAGTCGCTGTCCAGCATGGGGTCCAGCATGGGGTCCGCCGCGTCCGTGGAGGTCAGCAGTACCCCGGACGTGCCTCCAGACTCATCGCTCTGCTCGGCGTTTGCTAGACTCTCGTCAGGATCCGCTGGCGCCGGGTTCCGGTGCGTCCCGTCCTGCCCCGTGTCCTGCGCCGCGTCCCTTACCCCCCTCCCTACTAGGTCGGCGTCGGTCTGCACCGCGACTGACGCGCGCGCGGGGGACGTCCACGTGGCTACGTCCATCGTCGGCGTGACGTTGTCTGCCTCCGCTCGGCAGGCCGGCGTCAACGGCCGTGACCGGCTCATCGATGGCGGGCTCGGCGGTGTCCGAGACCTTGCCGTGGTGGTGGTGCTGGTGGCGTTGGCGGGGACCTCCGTGAGTTGGGGCTGCGAGGCGGAGGGGACCGAGGCGCCGAGGCCTGTGTCGGCGACCCGTGTCTCGGAGCGTGATGGCGCGGCCAGGGTGCAGCTGGCGGGCCGGGGGCTCCCGGCGCGGGGCACGGAAGTGGCCTTGACGGCCATCCGCACCTGAAGACTGCGCGTAGCGTTCACCAGGTCCAGGTCGCCCCCGAGGTCGCCACGTCCGGCCCACGTCCAGCACACAGCAGCTCACCGGTCTGGGGTTGCTGAGGCGCTTGGGGTAGGTCGCGGGGCGGTAGGAGCTGGTCCTGGGCGAGGCCGGCAAGGGCAGCAGCAGCTCGGGCGAGTCCAGCGGGTCGTAGCCGTCCTCCCCTGAGCCCGCCCGCGCCGCCACCCCCGCCTCCCGGGTCTCCCGCCGGGTGAGGAGCAGCTCCAGCTGGCGCTTGGCCTGCAGGGGCTGTCCGGGGAGGCTCACCCGGCGCAGCGCGCTGCCGATGGTCCCGGGGGAGGCGTCGGCGGGCACCTGCAGGAAGGAGCTGCCGCCCGGTGGGCAGGTAAGACGACTTGCGGTCGCAAGGTCGCCAAGCGCAAAGGCCCCGAAGTAGTACCTCTTGGGGCTGTCCACGTGGCTTAGGGAACGCCGCGGTGTGGGCGCTGCGGAGGGGGTGGCCGTGGACGACGCCGGCGACGCCACTAGGTCGGTCTGGCTGTTGAGGAACTCTTGCATGGCGGGCGGCACCAGGATCTTGCAGGGAGTCACCTTCGTGTTGGGCAGCGACGCTTTCCTCCGGGGAGGCTGCACCTGCGCACCACGGATAGGGGGCTGGGAAATACTTCACGTTGTTATGATATGTTCAGTTCATAGGTTCGCGATACATTTGTTACACATTGTAAATACATACCAAATGTTAAACACAATTTATTTCAAAACAACAAATGTTAACAGTTAACACTTAAAATTCTGCAATGAAAGCCTACTTTTAAAGCTTACTTTTTTTCCGAATACTCTCAGTAATCAATTGTGTTTTCGTTCGTATACAATTCATTGTGGGTAACATATATTGGACAGAACTGTATCATGTTAAATAATTTGTACAAATACATCTGTCTTGCTCTGTTTTTGTATAAATTTAACGTCGTTGTACTGTGGGGTGGTACCTGCTGGGCGGGGGCCACCGTCCTACGTATGCGCATCATGACTGGCGGGTGAGCGGGTGCAGCAGAGGGGGCAGGGGCGGCGTGCGCGGCGGGGTTGGGGTTGGGGGTGGGGCCCCCGGGCCTGCGCACGGCGCCTCTCCTCACGCCGCCCTGCCCCTGCCGCTGCTGCTTCTCTCCTTGGGCCGGCGACAGGGCCACCTTGGCCTGGTCGGGGGCGGCGGCGGCGGCCTCGCGGGCGGCCCTGGGGTGCGGGGGGTCGCCGTCATGGCTGGGCACGCTCGCAGGTGTCGCGGGGGCGCGACCCATGGGGGGGCCCTCTGGCGGGCGGGCAGCGCGCTCGACGCCCAACAGTTGGCAGCCATGGCGACTGCCACAATCGCACTTCGTTGTAGGCAGTAGGCACTCGGCGAGCACCAGCCACCACCGTAACGTAACCTAACGCCCCCGCTCGTCCTGCTTTGCAGTCTTGTTCCCCATCGTGCACGTGTGCGACGGCGGCGCGCTCTTCCAGCGCTACCTGGACACCGGCTGTATGCTGACCGAGGACGCCCTGGGCCCGGACTACGCGCTTTACCAAGGTATGTGTTGTGTCAGCCCCCGAGGCTGGTGGACCAGCGAGCGGCTGCGCGGGTTAGGCGGCCAACCTGGCAGGTGCCGAGGGGTCCTTCACTTTAAAAAAATCGGTGTACACCCTTAGAAAAAATCACGAAAAAACATGAAAAAAAACAACCAATAATCAACTGACAGTCAGAAAAAATCGGAAAAAATCAGAAAAAATCACAAAGAATATAAAAAATCACAAGAAATCAAGAAAAACAGGAAAATTGGTGTACGCTAGAATTTATAGTGAAGGGCCTCTCGGCAGGTGCTCTGCTCACGCACCTCGTGCCGTGTGGTCCCCCGAGGCTGGCGGCCCAGCGCGCGCCCGCGTGCGTTGGGCTGCCTACCCCGCGGGAGAGCCCGGACCGGTCTTACCAAGAATTGTCTCCCTCACGCGCCTCGCGCTGCTCCCAGGCTCGTACCAGGAGGTGCGCTGCATCGCCCCGGAGGGCGCCGACCTGGCCGCGCCGCCCTTCGACCAGCCGGGCGCGCCGCGCGACTTCCTGCTGCTGGGCTTCAAGGGCGTGGACGAGAGCTTCAGCCAGGTCCTGGAGGACTCCTGGAAGGACTGGACCGGCGCGCGCCACATCTACCTCTTCCTGCCAGACCTGCTCGGCCTGGAGCGCATCTCGCTGTACCGGCGCGTCGAGCCCGACCACATGCAGCTCTTCAAGTACCTCGTGCTGGCCCGCCTCGGCCCCACCCCCACCGACGGACAGGCCACCAAAGCGCAGGTCAGTTAGTAGCACGTAAAAAGTGTGTTAAAATTGTGTTAAAAATTACAAGTGTGCTCATTATTATGTGGCAGAATATGTCCAGCTAAATTGTTTATGACTAGGAGGCGTTTGTTTACGATCGAATTGGACTGAAGAGTCTATAAAATAAGTTAACCTGTTTTCGTTTTGTTTTTACTGTTGTGTGGCGCAGGAGGTGCTACTCGACTACGCTCAGCGCCTCCGGGTGCACAGGATCAGCGCCTATCTTTCCGTGTACCGGTCGCTGCCGAAGGGTGGCGGTGGCTCAACCTGGACGTCGGCGTAGACGGCGCGCACGTACCGCCCCGTGGACTGCCACCGAAACTTATAGTTGATTGCAACTATTGCTGATACGTAGCGAGCGTCTTGCCTGACAACGTCAACGCGGGAGCAGAAGGCTGCAAATCAGCCTCCCTCAGGGACAATACCGTAATAAAAATAATGTAATTAATATGACAAAGCTAATCAAACAAAACATAGTTTTGTTGTTGTTATCGTGTGTGGGTTGAGTTTGTACAACCCACTTTTACATTTTTCTAATCTAGTCCAAAAATAATGTAATTGTTGTATTCATAGTAAAATTGATAATAAAACTAGGAAAAAGAGAAACTCTTGTTTTTTTCCCACAACACAAACGAGATTAGCTTAAAGTCGCTGTCCGCCCAGCCCTGCCTCAATATCTTCGCGGTTGTCAAGCCACACGTGACCCTTCCCCCATGCAGCCCACCACCGCAGAGTGAAGGAGATTAGATTTTGATGCGTCGCGAAAGCAGTTAGTTGGTGGGTTTGTGCAGAGACTCGGGGGAGGGGGGGGGGGGCGCTGTTGGCCACCTGGCGGAACAACCAGGTCGCCGTCATGCAAGTTCGTCAGCACCGTTCTCGTCACCGTCCTCGCCGTCGTCCTGCAGAACGCCGACGTCATCGTCCGCCACCGCGGCGGAAAAACGCACTACTATTGGAGCCTGGAGACGGTGAGGGAGCGAGCTAGGAAAGAGCAGAGACAATATCGCGAGGGAGGGGGAAGATAGAGCGAATACGAGCCACAGTTTCAGTATGGGTTACGTCTGCACCGGTATCAAATCGTTTTTGCTATAGTAATAAAGCGAACCTATACTACGGTACCAGAACCAGCAGGCGGGCGGCGGGCATGGCTGGGCACGCTCGCAGGTGTCGCGGGGGCGCGACCCATGGGGGGGCCCTCTGGCGGGCGGGCAGCGCGCTCGACGCCCAACAGTTGGCAG
>NW_026267204.1:869046-872017 GCF_000697945.3 Frankliniella occidentalis
ACACTGCACGTTGGCGGAAGTCCCATATCAGTCGGCGGCCACCTTTCTCCCTCCCCCCCCTCCTCCACTCGCCCCACCCTCCCGTACCCTTCTCCTGCACATCGGCCCCACGCCACGCCACGCCCGCCGCCGTGCAGTCGCGCCGCCAAAATGAAACAATAGCGGTTTCTCTATGCGCCTCATGTCCTCTGCTGCAGTGGCGCGTGGCGTGGCGAGGCGTAGCGGGGTGAGGCGGGGCGGGGTGGGGCGTTCCCTTTAGCGCCATGTTTCCGTCGCCACCGCCTCGCAGACTCCCGTCCGTAAGTATCGGGCCCATCCCATCGGGAGGGCTGCTGCGCGGGACAGGGGACGCGGGGCCAGCGGGGCGCGGGGTCACGCCACCGGTGCACGCTCACACACTATACTTGTTGGGTGCAAAGCGCGCACGCTGCGCCCGGCCGGCTCGCCGGTGGTGCGCGGTTGTTTGTGAGTATAAGAAGTGTCGGTGTGTTTAACTTGCCGGGGGCGCCGCAGAGCCCGTGAGTATAGTACGCAGTCGAGTACGCGACGGGCGAGTGCGAGTATACGCACATGCTTTTGGCGCCGAGCCCGCGCCTCGCTGCCGGGCCGCGCCTCTCCAGAGCCTGGCAATGAATGGAAACAGACGCTTTAGTGCCGCCGCTCCAGCGTGTTGTGTTTTCTCACCAGCCACACCTCGATGTTTCAACTGATTCAAAAGTTTATTAGGAGGAGAAAAGGAGGAGGGAGGGGTAACTTTACCATATCCAATAAAGCATTCCGGGATTGCTGTAATGAAGAAGAATGCGGGGAAGAAGAAAACAGAAATCGCGATGCGTCAACACGGTGACTTCCGTTTTCTGGTTCCTCGCATTCTTCTGCATTTCAGCTTTACCCGAATGGTTTATTCTAACAAATTCAACAAATATTGGTTCCAATTCTATAACAACATCAACAAATATTGCCTTTTCCGGGTTTTTTCTCTCCTGAAAATACATACTGCAAAGTTGTGCTGTGCTTACTTTGCGAGACGGCGTGACTGGAGATGGAGATTGGGAGAGGAGCTTGGAGGCTGTGTGGAGATGTGTGTCGTCGTGGTGTGTTGGTAGTGCTGGGAGAAGGGGGAATTCAAATTCTTCAAGATGGTAGTGGGGTGCACATAGGCCAGCGGGGAAGTACAGCGTAAAAGGTGGATGTGGATGTGGTGAGCTCGAGAGAGAGAGAAAGGGGGGGGGGAGGGGCAGCGCGCAGCATGCCGAGCTCCATGACCTTCTTTGTCTGCAGCAGGTGGGCAGAGAGCGGCAAAGAGCTGGGCTGGCCTAGCTCCCTCCTCCCCCCCCCCCTTCCTCCCCTCCGCCTCTGCCGCGCGTGTTTTGATCCCCCTCCCTCCGTTTGAACCCAGTTCACCTTGGTGGGCCCGTATCCCTTACGCCCCTCCGCCACCTACCGTCCTTTCGGGCGGGCTGTGGGCAAGGGGGAGGAGGGGAGGGGAGGAGGGGAGGGCGAGAAGGGGAGGGGGGGGAGGAACCACATCAGCTGCGGGAGCGTAGCCATTCCTCCTCTCCAGGGCAGCGGGACAGGCGCGGCGCGCATAGGCAGCGGGGCTTCAGGCCCTCGCGCTTCTACATAGAGTTCGGCTGCTCCGGTGCGGCTGTGCCCGGCTGTGCCGCTCTGCCCTCGCGGACCCGGCCGGTGGACGCGCGTTGGACGCCCCTGTGCACAGCCTCGTCGGCAAGTGCGTCATGTAACTGAACACGCGCACGCTCGCCACCGTCGTCAGTCACCATGGCAGTCCGTGGGTGAGTGTGTGTCTGTGTGTGTGATGTGATAGTCCTCGAGTATACATATAGTGAAGACTATGAAGACTAGTGTCTTGTCCAGAAAAACAACCCTTGATGAAAGTCGAAGTTTGGTTCCTCTACTTCAGCCGCCCGGGCAACGGACAACAGCAACGGAATTAAAATGTGCAACAGATTTGATTGGCCTCAGGCTTCAGCAGCCAAAGTGCATTTTCAGAGAGTATTTTAGTAACAAGGGGTTCCAGAATTTATTCTTTTTGAGAGGGAGGGGGGAATCTAGTGAGTACGAGGTGGTTTAAAGACCCCTTCCTTCATTTTGCGTACACTATACCGCATGCAGGCGTGCGGGTGGGCTTGCCTACCATAGCTCACCACAGCGCCATCAGCCCCGTGTCAGTATGCAACCCACTCGCTCGCCTGCATGCGGTACAGTGTAAGCAAAATTAAGGCAGGGGTCTTACTTGGTCTTGGGTCTATGGACCACGGCTCGTGCATAACAGAGGCGAGAAGGGCCTTGCAGTTTTAGTACGCTAGTGGGGTCAGCAATGGTCATGATGCAGTTTTAGCGTGCACATACTAAAAGCTTATTATGAACATTTTTATTTATAGCTTACTGAGTTCTGTGTACGTGCACTGCTTACGCATTTTTTAATACGCCTGTATGGACAAATTAAGAACGAAGTTGTGAATAAAAATGTTCATAAGCTTTTAGTGTGTGGCCAGCTGAGTCAGTAGGGGGTCATGCAGTGTCAGTTTGCTGGTCAGTAGGGGGCACGGGGTCATGTAGTGTCAGTTTGCGGGTCAGTAGGGGGTCATGCAGTGTCAGTGTGCCGGTCAGCAGAGCAGAGCGCTGTGCCCATAGAGCGCCGGTCGTCACCATATGCATACTTTCACGCTTTGTGCTACTGTGCCATCGAGAATGTCGCGCCACTGACAGTGTGTCAGTCTGTCGGTGTCTGTCACCGTCACCACGCTGGCCTGCCGCTTCACCTACTGCTTTTGTCCCTCTGCTCTGGCCGGCGTTTCTAGTGCCGGTCGCGAGGTCACGCGGCCCCCGTGCCCCTCTTGGAGGAGCGGCGAGGCGTCGGCGGTCAAGCGTGCGCGCCGCGCTGAGCAGCGAGCGCAGGTCTGACGTGATGCAATACACATATCCGAGAAGGACGCCAGCCCCCCCC
>NW_026267204.1:872067-881552 GCF_000697945.3 Frankliniella occidentalis
CCCCCTCCCCCAGACTGCTACCCGCCCCGCACCACTCGGGCTGACGGCCTGGACGTCAAAGTGGTCGAAATTCCAGCTCAGCGCTCTGAACGAGTTTGCGTTCTTGGCCCGAGATACCAAGCTCCGACCTTAGAAGAGGAGTGGTTCAGATAAGCTATTTGAGCTTGTTGAAATGAAGAACATTGTCTTGTTCCTTCGAGCAAATTACAATGTTTCTCTAAACAAATGTACAGTATATGCTAATGTGTACTTGATCCGACAACTGCCACATAGTAGAAAAGACCCATATGATTTTTGGGTCCGGTCGTGCCGGCCGGCTCGTGCAAATGGTTTTGTTCTTCGGGACTCTGACCACCATCATCGTGATCCTGGACAGGCTGCGAGGGATGCTGCGGTCCGGAGTGCGGCCCCGCTCCTCCACCACGGCGACGGCACCCCTGTGTCCCCGGGAGGCCGAGGTCCACGACGCGGACCCGGTCGCCGTCGACGGGCTCCCCTACGAGCAGATGCCCGGCCCCAGGCCGCTGCCCCTCATCGGCAACACGTGGAGGCTGCTCCCCGTCGTGGGTAAGTGGCGCCCATTCTTTGAAAATGAAGTAGTTTGCGCACCGTTACTCTGTCTAGAAATCCATAGCGCTCTCGCTTTCCGATTTAATAATGGATTAAACCTTCCTTGCTGCGTCCGGCGTGGAGGTCAGTACCAGGTGTCGGACCTGGCGCGGGTGTCGGCGCTGCTGCACGAGCAGTACGGCGACTGCGTCAAGCTGTCCAACCTGGTGGGCCGGCCCGACCTGGTGTTCGTCTTCGACGCGGACGAGACCGAGAGGGTGTACCGCCACGAGGGGCCCACGCCCTTCCGGCCGGCCATGCCGTGCCTCGTCAGGTGAGGGAGAGTGCGAGCCAGTGGAAGAATATAGGAAATAAGTCTATTAAAATATATCACGTCAACGATTGCATTATTTTTCTTCAGCTACAAGTCGGACGTGCGGAAGGACTTCTTCGGCTACCTGGCTGGAGTCGTAGGAGTGTGAGTATACATTTGAGATAGATATATTTTTAATAAATATTTAAAAAAAAAAATTAAATGAGTGACTGAGTTGAGTTGGCACCGGAGCATGGAAGCATTTCGGCGGTGCTTCTTCGGTAGCCGGCCGCCCGCGACGGAAAGGCGTGGAGCGAGCGTGGAGTGTGAAGCAGATAATACCACTTTTCCCGTTTTTTTTTTTTTACCAGTCGCTTTTATTCGCTCCTCTTTCTTTCCCTAATAAGTCACGGGGTGTCGCTCTCGCTCTTGCACTGCTCTCCAAAGAAACCACACACGAGCTCGCTCGGTTGTTTTATTTTCACATACAGGGAGGCCCATCGGCGCCGTTCTCACCTCCAGAGATATACTGTACCGGGTGCAGGCGTGCGAGCGGGTTGCATATTCACACGGGGCCGTAAGGCGCCGCGGTGGTAGGCAAGCCCGTTCGCACGCCGGCACCAGGTACAGGTTATTCAGGAGAGAATGCGGCGCCGCTATGGTAATTTGTTTTATTTTTTGAAAATAATAGTATTTCTTTCTAGGCACGGCGAGGCGTGGCGGGAGTTTCGGTCGCGCGTCCAGCGGCCGTGCCTGCAGCCCAAGACGGTGCGCTCCTACATCGGCCCCATCGAGGACGTCACCGACTGCTTCCTGCAGAGGTATACTACGGACCTAGCCGACCGGACGGGCCTCTATAGAGAAAGCAAACGCAGCCGGAATGGGCGTGGACGTCACCCCAAAAACGCCCGAAACTCGTATCCCCCCGCCCCCTCACCTCCCTCCTCCTCCTCCAGTCTCTCCCAGACGAACTGTTCCCCGCGGCGCTGGCCACGCCGGCCACACCGCTACAAGTAGGACACACTGACTGCCCGCCGGCCCGTCCAGACTTCCTGGGCACGGCGGTGGACGGGCGGTCACGCCAACGTTAGGGTCGTCTGCATGATGTCGATATTGCGCGTTGTTTCACAGCTACAGCCTCGCTGACTGTACCCCTACTCCCACCCCCTCACTGTGGTGGCCAAAGCCGCCGGCATTGGTCCTTACGATGCCTCCCCCCCCCCCCCAATCTCTCTCCTCTCACTCTAACTCTGCGGTTGCCCAGGATGCAAGACATGCGGGACGACAGGGGTGAGATGCCGGCCGACTTCGACAACGAGATCCACAAGTGGTCTCTGGAGTGTGAGTACCCCCCCCCCCCCAACCACCCCCCGAGACGGTCGCGGTACTCAACCACCCCGCCTGCTGCAGGTATCGGCCGTGTCGCGCTGGACACGCGGCTCGGCTGCCTGGACCCGAACCTCCCGCCCGACTCGGAGCCGCAGAAGATCATCGACGCCGCCAAGTTCGCCCTGAGGAACGTGGCCGTGCTGGAGCTCAAGTTCCCCTTCTGGCGGTACATCCCCACCCCGCTGTGGACCCACTACGTCAACAACATGAACTTCTTCGTCGAGTGAGTACGCCGCTGCAGCGCGTCCAGGTGGTTGTGCGATATTTTGATGTGATAGGATATCGAAGAAATACATAACATCGACTTGATGCACCGAGTCTTGATAATATCGAGTGATCGAGTTGTAAAGATCGTTGGTGGATATCGCAATATTGAACAATATCGAGAGACGATATGTCCGAAACGGACCGGAATATCGTGACTTCTATACATCTATTTTGGGAGAATATCGAGTTCCCGATAATGGACGATATCGTATCGATATCGTAATATCGCAGAGCACCACTGCCCCGCGCCCGCCCGGGCGGCCGCACACGGCAGCCGCTCGTGGGCGCGAGTAGGGTGGGTTGCCCGCCTCGCCGGCGCTCCCGCGACCCTCACTGATGAGGCCTCGCTCTCCGCCTGCCTGTCGCGCAGGGTCTGCACGAAGCACATCGACCGCGCCATGGAGCGGCTGGCCACCAAGGAGGACGGCGAGCTCTCCGTCGTGGAGCGCATCCTGGCGGAGCAGACGGACCGCAAGCTGGCGTACGTGCTCGCCCTGGACCTGATCCTCGTGGGCATCGACACGGTAAGGAGCGCGTCGCGTTGGCCGCGCCGCCAGCAGCCCCGCCGAGACGCAAGGCCGAGTTCGCTCACAACTCTCCGTTATTGTCTTGTCGCAGATCTCGATGGCCGTGTGCTCCATCCTGTACCAGCTGGCCACGCGGCCCGAGGTGCAGGACAAGATGTTCGCCGAGCTGGAGCGCGTGCTGCCCGACCCGGACACCCCGCTCACGGCCCGCCACCTCGACCAGCTCGCCTACACCAAGGGCTTCGTCAAGGAGGTGCTCCGGTGCGTGTGGGCGCGAGTCGTGTTGCCTGAGGGAGGGTGGATTTAGAAGAATGATGCCGCGCACTTTCTTTTGGATATCCCAGGCTAAAATTACCATGGGGAAGTCCATAGTAAAATATAAATTATGGTAATAGATGGTAGTCCATGGTCTCTCATGGTTTAATGTTGATTAACTATAGTATTATGGTGATGATAATCCATGGTAACCATGAAACACCATGGTTAAAGGTTGGGAAAACTATGGTGGATAAACTGGAAACCATAATCCATCGTCAAGTTACATGATATTATTACGGTTCCTAGTAAAGAAGATAACCATGGTTATTTTTACCGCATTCAAGTGGGTGAGCTGCCTACTCGCACGGCGTCATGTGTATCGGTAGGCAAGCCCGCCCGTACGCCTCATGAGGTCCAGAATAATCGAACAAAAGCGCGCGGCCTGTGAGACACCCTGTATGTGAAGAAAAACACCGCCCAAAACTCGGCCCAAAACGATTGTGTGATGTTGTTGCTTTCTGCAGGATGTACTCGACCGTCATCGGGAACGGTCGCACCCTCACGCAGGACATGACTATTTGCGGGTACCGCATCCCGAAAGGGGTAAGTCAGCCTTCGTCTCCATTTCTGCGTGCCTCGTGCTGTCCCTGCCGACTCGCTCAGACGTCACGACCCCGGTCGTGCTGCTCCCCTCCCGCAGGTGCAGCTCGTGTTCCCGACCGTGGTCACGGGCAACATGCCCCGCTACGCCGGCCGCGCCGACGAGTTCCTGCCGGAGCGCTGGATCAAGGGCCACGACGCCTCCCTCGACGTGCACCCCTTCGCGTCGCTGCCGTACGGCTACGGCGCCAGGATGTGCCTGGGCCGGAGGTTCGCCGACCTGGAGATGCATGTCCTCCTCGCCAAGGTAAGTCCACATGGTCGCTATCTTAAAAATTAATAAACATCGTTGTATAGTTTGTAAATGATTCAAGGTGGTCCCTCTGGAGGAGGTAGGCAAACCCCCAGCGCTTTTTCTTGGGTGATCGCAGGGGTGATCGCCGTGATCGGTGAACCCGGGATCTGAAACGCCGCGCTCGTAGTGTCACCATTGAGAGCGGAGAATGTGCTGGTGGGTTTAGTACCTACTGCTCTAGTAGTACCTACTGCTGCAGAGGACGGCGTTGATACGTAGGCCTAGACCACCCCGGGCTGTGCGATAATGAAATTTTAGTATCGAACCTGAATGACCCAAAACTATCGACACTTCTCGTTATTGGTTATCAATATCGTACCAAAATATTCTTCGATGTCGAAAATATCGAAATACCGAAAATTTTGATAATATCGGAATATCGAAATTTCCAAAACTTTACATTTTGATATTTTTCAGTATTTTTAATATTGTGTAAGTATCGTTCCCGAATTGAAAAAAAATGCAACATCTAATGTTAATAGTTAATAAATACCGAAAACTTTCAAAATTATCAAATACCGCACAGCCCTACCAAGCCACCCTGTTGACCGCAGTGACTTCACGCCGCCCAGCGTTGAAGTCTCCGCCGACCTCGCCGCCGAGCGCCCAGTGCACGATGTCAAGAACGCCGCTCGGGGAGTATTCAGGGTATTCGCTCACCCCTGCCGTTCTGTTTGCCCGCAGCTCGTGCGCAAGTTCCGGCTCGAGTACCACCACCGGCCGCTGGACTACCAGGTCACGTTCATGTACGCCCCGGAGGGCGAGCTCCGCTTCAAGCTCGTCGAGCGATGAGCAGCGCGACATCGCCCTGGGAGCAATCGACATCAACCGACGAGAAGTGTCGATTTCGGGACGATTTGACGCACAAAATCGACAATTTTCTGATATCGACTCCAGTCCGATGTCGTATTGACGTCACCACTTCTCGGTGGAACCATTTTGTACAGTCTCCTACATAAATAAATATCATTTCATAAAATAATGGTAACTGAGGTAGTCGTTTTTAATTATTAGAAATAAAAAATGTACATAAATTTTTTCAGAAGTATATACACACTTGTGCCGTGTGTCAGGGCTGCGACACCACGGCGAGCGAGTTTGCCTATCCGCCCTGCCCGCAAGGCGCCATGGTCCCTGGGGTTGGCAAACACCGCGGTGTCAGTCGCCTTGACGCTCTTTTCGGAGTTGCGAGGGGTGTTACCATGGTGTTACCATGGTGTTACCATGGTGTTACCGCGCGTGGAGGGTCAGCTGCAGTGGTCCGTGGGGCATGTACATGGGGTGCACTCTGTAGGGCAGTGGGGCCTTGTTGTACTCCATCCGGAAGTTCTGCACCATCTGAAAGCACGAACAGAGGAACGGTTTACCAAATTGCCTCAGACGATATAGAAGCCGCGCACAAACCTACAGTGTTTGCGAGAACAATACATGAAAAATGCGGGACAAACACAGGGGTGTAGAGTGGTTTTGTCATCTGCGCCTGCCTGCTAGGCAAACTTAGTCCACGCCTGAAACGGAATTGCCTTGTCCCTGTCGCGCATTTTGCCTACTTTTCTAGCACACTGGTTACAATGGCCTGGGTTCCATCCCACACCATAAGCAAATACACCACTTTAGGTTATTAGGTGACCTAAACAAAATAGGATAAGACGAACCAAAACATGGAAATGGTAAGGCAAAGGACGGAGCCGAACACGGGAGCCCGTTAGAAGGCAGCGCTTTGCCACATTTTGATGTTCTCCCTTTCCTCGGGCTCACCTTGGCCACCACGGTGTGCAGCTCCAGCTCCGCGAAGCGCCGGCCGATGCACATGCGCCGGCCGTAGCCGAACGGCAGGGAGGCGAAGGGGTGGGCCGGGCAGGCGGCCTGGTGCTCGCGCAGCCAGCGCTCGGGCCGGAACCGGCCGGCCTCGGGGAAGTACCGGTCCTGGTTGCTCGCCACGTAGTGCTGGAAGATGATCTGGGTCTGGGACGGAGAGAGAGAGAGAGTGCGGATGGTGTGGCAAGCGTCGCCGATCAAGACCATACGGCCGTCGTAAATGCACCCGGGTCATATTTACCCCTTTGGGGATGAGGTAGCCGCCAACGACCGTGTCCTCGGTGAGCGTCCTGCCGTTGCCGATGACCACGGGGTACATCCTAAGGACCTCTTTGAGCACGGCGCGCAGGTACGGCATGTCCTCGAGCGCGGAGGCGGTGACTGCGCCGTCCGGGCCGAGCACCCGGACGACCTCGCCGTGCAGCTTCTCCTGCTGCTCCGGGTGCAGGGCGAGCTGGTACAGCGCGGACGACAGCGCCGCGGAGGTCTGAGCGGGTGGAGGGGGGGTCATGAGGGCGGTGGTGGTCCTAGAACTCGTCCTCCTGGACGCGGTAGGGAGGGAGAGCACTCACCGTGTCGATACCGACGAGGAAGAGGTCGATGGCGAGGATGTGCGCGGTGCGCGCGTCGTGGCTGGCGAGCACCCGCTGCAGCAGGGAGGCGTCCGGCCCCAGCTCGGCGTGCTCCGTCTCCCGGAGCGCGTCCAGCGCGCGGGTGATGTAGCCCGACGTGATGCTGCAACACGACAAACGTCAGCCACTTTGTTCGCGGGGGGTCGTCGGGTGTCGCGCGACTGCGCCTCTCGCCCCGCGCGTACTTTGTGATGTCGTCCAGCGCACGGATGTAAGCCTTCCACGTTGGGGTGGGGAAGATCTTCCAGAGCGGCGGCTTGAGCTCCAGGACGCCGACGTTCATGAAGAAGGTGTTTACGGCGTCGATGAGGGCCTGGGTGTCAGCGGGCGGTCGATCGTCCAGGCAGCCCAGTCGTGCGTCCAGCGCCACCCTGGCGATGGCTGCGACAGGACAAATCGGTCGGGGCAAACATTATGACGACGGCCTGGACCAGGACCTCCAGGAGCACGGGCCGGTACTCACACTCGAGCGACCACTTGTGGATCTCGTTGACGAAGTCCGGCGGCGCGTCGCCGGCCGGGCTCCGCAGCCGGCGCACCCTGCGCACGAAGCTGTCGGCCGTGTCCTGGATGGCGCCCACGTACAGCTTGGCCGTCCGGGGCTGCAGCATGACCTGTTGCACCCGCGTCCGGAACTCGAGCCACTTGGGGCCGTGTCTGCACAGAGGAGGCGCCCGTCAGCTATAACAAGGCCGTGTCCGCACAAGGAATACTTTTGACTTGAGAGGACTCCCACGCCCATCAGCTACAACAAGGCCATCATGCCCGGCCCCGGCGGAGACCACCCCGTTCCTTTGCATGCATACGCACACCGCGATCACGCCGGCCAGGTCACCGAAGAAGTCCTTGCGGATGCCGTGCTTGAAGGCGTCCAGACTCGGCATGGAGGGCCGGACGGGCAGAAGGGCGTCCTCGCCGCGGAACACCTGCTCGATGAGATCGGCGTCGAAGACGAACACCATGTCGGGTCGGCCCAGGAGCCCGGCCACCTTGACGATGTCGCCGTACTGCCGGTGGAGGCCGAGGCACACTTTGTCCATCTGCTCGATGCGGTAGTTCCCTTGGAGACGTTCAAACAACGGCGCAGTTAGCTCCGATGGCTCTCAAGACAACAACTTGCAGGCGAAGTCCGCTGTGCTCACCTACGACGGGCAGGAACCTCCAGCTGTTGCCTAGGAAGGGCACCGGTCGTGGCCCTGGCACCTCGTCGTAGCCGCGGACGTCGTTCACGCTGCCGTGCAGGACGGCGTCGTCGCCCGCCGCGGAGGACGGCGTCGCCGTCGAAGTCGAGGGTCTGACGACGTGACCCAGCAGGGGCCGCGGCCCCCGCGCGAGCAGCGACCGCCAGGCTGCCGGGCCCGCCATGGCCTGCAGTGTGACTGGGCTGGGCCGTCTTCCACGGGCAGCATCGCGTAACCCCCCGCCGCGCCCGCTACGCCCCGCCACGGAGAGAAAGTGCTGAAGCTGGCGGCCGCCCGCCTTTCGCCCCCTCCCCCCTCCCTCCCCCTTCTCTCCCCGCGGGGCGCCGTGAGACCGCCCGACTGGGTAGGCAACCCAACACGCGGGGGCGTCTGGCGTGCGGACGAGCCCCCTGGAGGAAGGGGCCCCCTCGGCGGCGCACCCCGGAACTCGGACGGGAGGCCGGGCGGGGCGTGTCTGTGGCGGACCCTTCGCCGGCGTCCTGGTGCACATCCTGTGTCCGCCGTGAGCAGCTACCAGCTATAAATCGTATGAGTAGTTTGCCGATATAGTGGGAGTGGCCCGCCCCGCCGAGGCCCTCGCCCCGTCCTGCTTTTGTGGCGATGATCCCCCGGAGCGTCGTCGCGTCTCAGGCGGACTGCGGGCGGACTTGACGCGCAGGCCGCGCCCCCGGGCCGCCCTGTGCCACGCGCCGCCACCGCCGCATTCGCGCCGCCGAGTTGCATCAGGATTTATTTTATGGCGCATCTGTCCTGTCGCCGCCCAGGTCGCCTTCCGCCGGCGTGCCGCGCGCAGTCCGCTGCTCCCCATTGCCTCGTGATGCCTTGTCAACGCCGTGTCGTGGTACAGAAGCATGGGACATTTCGGTTAGTTTCAAGTCGTTTCCACAAGAAAGGGCTCTGTGGTGGTGACTTT
The DNA here is from genome assembly GCF_000697945.3 of Frankliniella occidentalis. Lineage (NCBI taxonomy): Eukaryota > Metazoa > Arthropoda > Insecta > Thysanoptera > Thripidae > Frankliniella > Frankliniella occidentalis. The sequence continues at coordinate 880,891 of NW_026267204.1, forward strand.
TATGTTACACTCCGGGGAACAAGTAGTGGCGCACACGTGCGGTGTGGGGGGGGGGGGGGGGCGATTCCGCCCATTACTGAGGCCTTGATCACAATTTTGCAAGCTGAATTTGAAACAAAAGACACAAAACAGTAGACTATTGTAACAAGTCTAGACGAAAAAGATGAAAACATCAAAAAGTATTCCGGAAAAAGTGTTCACAGATTAAATCGTATCGCTTTGTAACATATATGTGGATATAGCCGAACAAAGCCTTCAGTTTCGAACGATTTTTTGTTTGCAGAAAGGTAGTTAAGTAAGCCATACGGGCTGTTTTCTGAATGTTTTCGGTTTTTAAAATTCCTCGTATTTTTCCCGACTCTCTAAAGTGGGACAAATAAAACAATAGTGAGAACAACGCTGCTTTTTTCATATTATCATAATTATTCCTTCGAAGTAGAATCATTACTGTCGAGTCGCCCCCGTTTTGCGACTCCTGCCTGCCCTTTTTGCACGTCTCGCCACACCAGCCAGCGGGCCGCCGGGCCGGGAGGCACCGCGGGGTCGCGTCGGGTCGGCCCGGGTCAGGACCGGGGGCCCGCCGGGCCCAGGTGCATGCTTTGTGAGGGTTGCCCAAGGCGCGCGGGGGTGACAATGGGGCACCCGGGGAGGGGGAGGCTGGG
>NW_026267204.1:881912-887566 GCF_000697945.3 Frankliniella occidentalis
GGGGCGGGGTGGGGCCCAGGTGCACCCTGCGGCCTGCGGCGCACGCGTTCGCCCCTCGGACAGCCGGCGGGGCGGACCCAGCCCGACCGGTGGTGTGGCGGGCACAAGTCACAATGACATCTGGGTAATGAGAGCTGCCGAGCTGCCGCTGCTGCCGCCTCCGCCGGACATGCATCGTGTGCGCTGCACCCCTGTCGTTCAGAGAGGAAGTGGACTGTGTTTAAGAAAAACATGTCTGCCCTGCTGCGTTTCAGGTGGTACAGATTGAAATAAATGTGTGTGTGTGTGTGTTTTTTCTTCTTCAGATTTTCCAATGAAGTTTGTGCTCTTTTGTTTCTATTGTTAAATTAGCAATTGCATAAACGGATGGGCCACAAAAATGTTCTGTGGCTGCGGGCGCGTGGTGCTCTGGAAATGCAATCAAATAAAAACACCAAGTTGCATTTTAAAAAGAAATAAAAGGCGTTTTATACTTTCACTCGCACTAATAATAAGTCACACCGCAAACCAGAGCCGTAAAATCTGCCTCCCCCCTCCCCTGCCGCCGAACTGGTTCGATCTCCTTTTGAATTCCGATCTGCGCTTCTCCGCCCCGCCACGCCGCCGAGCTCCTTCTCCTCCCCTTCTTCTTCTTCTCGCCTTCCAGACGGTGTAACTAAATCAAACAGGATCAAACTTGCGCTTTTCAATTCCCCGCTCTCCCCTCCCCGCGCGCCTTCCCTTTCTCCACAACCCCCACCTATCACACACACACACACACACACACACACACAAGCGAATGCATACCTACACACATACACACAGACTCAGACGACGGGAAGAGGGAGAGGGGGAGGGAACAGGGGTGGAAAGGTGGGGGGGGGGGACACGTACTACTACTACTATACGCACGCTGCCACACACACACACTCTCACTCACACAATGGGCCGGGGGAGCAGATGTTCGGTGCATGAGAACCCCAGGTGCCAATCAGCGACTCCGGGGCCAGCCGGCCTGCCTGCCCAGGTAAGGACCCCCCCCCCCCTTTTTCCCCGCTCCGGGGTGGTGTGTGGTGGCAGCTCCCTTCCTCCACCCGGAGCGCTGGCATCGCCGGCTGCGTCCGGAGTGGCCGCGCACCCCGAGGAGAGGCCGCGCCCCTGCCCGCCCTGCCCCTGCCCGCCGCGGACGCAGCCCTGCCGGCAGCGCTCCGGCTGCACCCAGCCGAGCGCCGGGTGGCCTACCCTCCGCTGGGCCGGGCGGCGGCGGAGGCCGGCCACGGCCACGCCTCAACACCACCCCAGCCCCAGCCAGTCGCGGGCGGACGAGCGAGCCGGCAGGTCGTGTGTGTGAGCGTGCGTCCCCCTCGCGCGTGTCCCCGCCGCCTTCGAGACCGCCCCGCCGGCCGGCCCTGCCCCACGTGGTCACCGTCCCTCGAACATGTTGTGACCCTCGGCCAGGAGTGACACAGGATGGACTTGCTGTGCGCCGAGGAACTGGGCAGCGAGCGCCTGTGCGCCTCCCTGGGGGACCTGCAGCAGGACCTGCAGGAGAACCAGCCGCCCCGGCACCAGCCGCAACCCTTGCACTCGCAGACCGCCGGCAGGGACGCCGTCATCTTCGAGGACTCGCGCGTCCTGCAGAACCTCCTGGACCTGGAGGCCGTGTACGTGCCGCCCTGCAACTACTTCGTCGTGGTGCAGCGCGACATCCAGCCCTACATGCGCAAGGTCGTCTCCACGTGGATGCTGGAGGTGAGTTGACTGGCAGGGTGACAGTGCGACGACGAGGTCGCGTAGCTCGTCACAGCTTTGTGAAACCTTAAGTTTCTGCAGTGCTCGAGTTGCAGGCGGCGAATGCGCAGCACTGCGCAGCAGACGACGCTCGGCTTGCGATGTACTGTTTTGACAGGAACTCGACTGACACGCCGCCGACGCGCCGCCCCCACCAGAAGCTGTCCTCCCTCCTCTCCTCGACGCGTCCGCCGCCGTACCGCGGTGTTCCTGCGACCCCACCCCGCCCCGCCGCGCTCCGCCCCGCTGACTCGAGTCTCCCGTGTCGTCGTCGTCCGCTTCTTTGATTTCTGCCGACTCAGTCCATTCCGTCCTCCTGCCCGAGTCCAGCGCTCCGCACTACGCCGTCGTCGTGCGGAGTGCGCCCTCCCGTATGTTTAAAGCTGGTCCTCGACTATTACGAGTAATGTTTTCATAAATACATAGGAAGTCAAAAATACTCCGTTTTTAAGGGAAAAAAATTATGACGTGACTATCGGAACGCAATCGCTTCACCAGGTAGTGCACGTAGAACCAAAATTTTGATAATATTTGCGCTGCAACAAGGCACGCCGCTCCACGTGGTCCCGTCGTCGTGCCTGGTTAGTCCAATCCGCAGTCCTCCGCCCATCTGAGCCTGCCAATGCCTCTGTGCAGATCGGATTTGCGGCAAGTTTTGTGAATAGGTTTTTTCTTTACTTAGTTCGCGGTCTGGGGGAAACAGTCTAGCTAAAGCAGCTACAACGTTAAGCTCTGTTCCTTAAACCAGTATCTAAAACTAGCTAAATTTTGCCCAGATTTTTTTTTCTCGCTTTCTGGGTCCGCGCGGGGGAAGGAGGAGGAGAAGAAGGAGGACTGAATGGGAGTGGAAGAAGGTAGGCAAGATGGGGAGGGGAGGAGGGGAGGGGTGCTGCAGCGCTGCAGGTAGAACGACGTCTCACCGTGCGGTACGCTGCATTGGCTGAGCTGCATTCGTTTTCTTCGCCCCCCCCTCCCCCTTTTGCCCCCACCTTTCTTCTTCTTCCCTCCCCCTCAAAACGGCTAATCCATTATAAAAGCCACACCCTCCCCCCTCCCACCCTTCCCCTCTCCTCTCGCCGGCCGCCTTGGCCGCTCCTTGGAGGGGTGGTGCCCGGGGGTTGACTAGGTCAGTGACTAACCCCATTGTTTTCTGTTAACGGTCCCCGACTGGTCCCCGAGAGCACGACGGCGGCACGAAGCGGGGCGGGGGTTGTTGCCTTTGGCGTCGGCCGCGACGTCGTCTTGGCGTCGCGTCGCCCGGGCGTCGCCCGGGCTGGGCATCGCTCGTGTTCCTCGTCGTTTAGGGTCGTTATAGTTTTGACTGCCGCGTCTTTTGCGTCGCGGGCGGCAGCTGAGCTGACTGAGCCCTGACTGAACACAACGCAACAACGTCATTTCTCGTTTATCATTACCGTTAAATTAACCTATCCTCGTAAATGTAATATCTCATTCTGTTTATGCAAGTGACATTTTACTTTTCCCTTTTGAACAAAACATGTGCAAAAGTATTTTTCTTGTTAGTGTGAAAAAATTTATGGGTCGCGGCCCGGGACATCATACTATTTTTTTTTCGTTCGAAAAAATAATTCTTTCTATATTTTGCTGCGGGCGATATGTGCAATAATATGCGATTGCTTCGCTTTTTATTTTCCTCTTTCTCTCCTTTACAAAGATTTTTTTATCGTCTGCTGCTTTGCTCCTCAACAAGTAGAACAACAGGCGAGAGTGCATGCGGTTGGCACCCCCCCCCCCTCCTCCTTTTCCCTGGCTGCCCTTTCCGGCCCCGCACCCCCTTGCCTCGCGTGACCCCGCCGGCCGCGCCCGCCCCGCCTCGCCACCCCTGAGCGGAGCGGAGCTGGGCTGGTGGTGTTAGTCGCAACCGTCAAATTCGGTTGTTGCGTTCCAGAACACACACCGGCCGGCCCAAAATCAATCCCCTCCCCCCTTTTTAAGATATATATCTCTCTCCCTCTCTCTCACTATCTCTTTCTCGTCTCGCTTCAACTTTACTTTTTTCGAGCGACGAGTAATAAGTGTTTGCTATAAGCGTAGTCCATAGCAAGAGGTATGCCATGCAAATTTTTTCGGTCAAATTTTTATCAGCACGGCAGTTGAAATTGTTTTACGCGGGTCGTTGTAGCCTTTTTGCTATACCGGGGGAGCCCTATCCGTTGCCCCAACCCCTCTCCCACGTGCGGGTACGCGAGCCGGGCAGGTGCGCACCAACCCCTGGGGGGGAGGGGGCGTTGACCGTTCAACACGTCACCCCCTCCCCCTCCTCCCATCATTAGATTCCTGCACACTCCCCCCGCTGCTGACCGCTGGATGACACTTCCCCTTGACGAGCGCCGCCCGCACACTCCGCGCGGCGCCCTCGCCCCTACCATCCTCGCCTCCAATGCTAATCCTTTGACCTCCCCACCCCTCCCCCTCTCTTAATAGGTTATTAATCGAGGATTGCTTGTCTGCCCCCCTCTCTCTCGGCGCGCCGCAGGTCTGCGAGGAGCAGCAGTGCGAGGATCAGGTGTTCCCGCTGGCCGTCAACTTCCTGGACCGCTTCCTGTGCGCGTGCTCCATCTCCCGGCGGCAGCTGCAGCTGGCGGCCGCGGTCTGCCTCCTGCTCGCCTCCAAGATCAGGCAGTGCCACGCGCTCAGCGTGGACCTGCTGTGCTTCTACTCGGACCACAGCATCGTGCCGGACGAGCTCCGGGTGAGTAGTCGTCGTGCTGCTGTGGCACTCTGCACCCCAAGTCTCCCGGCGGAGACCTCTTCTCCGCCCCCCGACCCCAGCCCAGCCCCCGCGCACCGGCAGTGAGGAGACGTCCGGCCCGGCGGACAGAAGCAGAGAGGAAGGGGATATCAACAATTTGGGTTGCGGTGAAGGAGTTGGGGGGGGCTCTGTGCACCGGGGTCGGCGGGGTGCACGCGGATGGCCATCAGGGTAAAGAGAGAGAGAGAGAGAGAGAGAGAGAGAAAGAGAAGGGACGGGAAGGAGGAGGAAGGGCCCCTGGAGGAACAGGTGTTGTCGTGGGGGGTGGAGGAGGGGGGCATGCCCGGGCGCATGCGCAGGTCCGGGACGCAGCGGCGGCGGGGAGATGTCAGGGCGGCGATAGCAAGCCGACCGGGGCCGTGAAAATGAGATGATAACGACAGATAACGGGAATTGTCATCATGCGGCGAGTAGTTGAACTCACTCGTGAGGAACGCTTGGCGCGGGGGTAGTAGTATTTCTTTTTAATTTTTGTTCTTACATAACGACGCAATTTTCTAGAAGGTCAAAGTCCTCTGCCCCGTCGTCGTTTATTCGCCGCGACGCAGCCGCGGAGTCAGCGGGTCTTTCCGCCGCTTCAGACACAATCGTTATTCTCGCCCCTCCCGCACTTCTTTTTACGCCACTTTGTGCGGACTTGGCAGCGGAATACATGGCTGCTTTGCTGGTGGGGCGCTGGCGGGGCGGAACGGGATGACGCCGCGCTTCCGTGGCGGCCGCGCGGATAGAAGGGGTGCAGAATGTGCGAAATACGTAAAGGGGACGCGTCCGTCTTTGGCCTTGGCCCCCCTTGAGACCCCCGGTGGGACCTTCGCCACGCCACGGCACGGCACCGCGACACAACGACCTGCCGACCTGCCTTCCACTCGGCTGTTCCGATCCGTCCGGCTCACAATCAGAATCACAGGCGACGACGGGGCAGGTCGTGGTTTCCGACTCACCCACGCGCTGCTACCGCCGCTTGTTCCGGACTCATCTCCCACTTCCTACTCGGTGACGACGGTGACGAGGGCGGCGGTGGCGGCGGCGGCGGCGAGGGGGCGGTGAAAGAAAGAGCCGGTCCCCGTCCGCGCGGACAATGGGAATGGGCCGTCGCCGCCCCCGGCTCCGCCCC
>NW_026267204.1:888766-889697 GCF_000697945.3 Frankliniella occidentalis
CCGTTGGGGGCTGTGCGACAGCGACAGAACGGCGCGTCAACTCGGCACGGCACTGCAGGCGACACCACGTTGGTTGACGTGGACAGCGACCTGCCACGGCTGCCACTGATGTAGTGATGAAACCCCCCCCCCCCTCCTCCCCGCTCGAAATAGTAGGTCTTAATGTCGCTGTGCTTACTCCCTTCGCTTACGTCTTTTCGTCGTTGTCGTAGAGCCGTGCATGCAGGTGTTGTATAGCGCGTCGGAATGGGGGAAAAAGGGGTTGGGTGGGGGGTTAGACTTCGCCCGTCACACATACATACTCACACTCACACACTCTCTCTCTCACACGCGCGCGCACGCGCACACACAGAGAGGCGATGGCCCTTCAAGGTCCGTACCTTACAACCCGTCTCCTGCGCCCGGCGCACTGCCCCGCACCTGCCCTACACGCGCACCTGTTAGAGCGAGCCCCTCGCCGTAAAGGGGGGGGGGGTAACGACTGGGGGAGGGAGGCGGAGCTGCTGCTGCAACAATAAACAAGTCGCATCATGGCAGTCATTAACGGGGACTGCTGCACCAGTTTAAATTCGGTCAATTCCTTTTTTCGAGTAAAATTTTTCTCCGTTTTAATTTTTAGCATTTTTATACGTACGTACGCTGGTTGATAGGCTCTGTTGGCGGTGGGGGTGACCAGGTCAGGCGAAGGTCACGTGGGACGCGGTGGGCGGGGGCGGCGTCTTCGTCAGGGTAGTGGTAATAAACTCTGGGGGAGGGGGAGGTCCTCTTATGTTCTTGTGCCTGTGAGGTCGTCGGCCGGCCGGCTCGGCTTCCACCCTTCCTCCCTCCCCCGCGGCGTACGTCTTGAGACGCGCGGCCGCCCCGCCCCGCCGGGTGGGCACGAGTCCGCGGCCGCGTGTTTGTGCAGGCACGACCCGCCCTCACCCCCCCC
>NW_026267204.1:890072-891893 GCF_000697945.3 Frankliniella occidentalis
GTATGGCAGCGTCAAAATTTAATGACCTCTTCTTGCACAGAGCTCATTTCTCAAACACCTCTAATATTTCTTTTACAGCGTCTTTTCAAAATGGCAAATATTCGAGAATTTTGTTTTTTTTTGTTTTTTTGGACGGCAATCTTGCGACGATGAGAACGCCCACGCTCAGGGCGGTGTTGGTGGATCCCTCTTGGCATAGGAGGGATTTCTACACAAATCCCCTGTTGCGGCGTTTTTATCGGAGGTCTCGGTGCAGGATGATCCCTTCGGAATTGGTGTGGAAGACGTTGTCGCCGCTGCGGCTCAGCTCAGCACGCTCCCCCATCGCGCTGGGCTGAGCTCCCCCTCCCCTCTACACTGCGTCTCCTGCCGCTCCTTGGAGGCGGCGCGCCGGCTAACCGCCGCCTCCCGCGCGGGGAAGGACGTCCGCGTCGCCTCGGTCGCCTCGCCTCGCCCGCGGCAGCCGTTGCGTTCGTTGCGCGAGTTCGGTTACAAACGAGTGCCCGGCTCACCCTGAAGACACTCGGAGGGAGGGAGGGTGGGTGATGTTTGCGGTGGTCGGGAGGTTGGCTGTTTTCGCGGCAGGCGGGGGGGTTTTAGGTCCGCTGTGGGTTGCCTACATCTATAGGGGTTATGGCCAGTGAATTGCCTACCTTCCAGGCGGCTTCTCAGGGCTGACCGGTGCCATTGCCCCTTGTGCAACTGCACCTGTTTTTGCTTGAAGTTGGTGCAGAGTCCCAAAATTACTTCGCAACATTGTGCGTCAGGGGTATACACTGTACTGCTAACGCGGGTTTTGCCTTCAAGCGAGTAGCGCCGTAGCCACCTAGGGTAAGGCAAACTCGCAAACACTGCTGTGCTGTGTCGCATCCCCAGCATAGATATTCCAGGCGAAGGGTGTTGGGTGCTGCCACACCACCTCCAGCTCGCCGATTCGGTTCTTTTAGTAGTCGATGACCCTGGGCTGGCTGTCGCGGCCGCGCCCTGTGCCTTGAGCTCCGCGTGACGTCACTGTTTAAACCTCCCGGACCGCAACTGCCGCAACGTACGGGCCGAGGAGGTGGTGGTGGTGGTGCGGTCAGCGGCCGCAGGCCAGCCCCGCATCCTGCTGCAGCTTTGGTGTGTCCCCCCCCCCCCCCTCCCTCGTGATGTGTTTGGGCCCCAGAGGACTCCGGGCTGCGGGCGGGCTCCGGCCGTATACGCGCACGCCAGTCGGGTAGCGGACCCGCCACGCCACGCCACGCCACGCCGGACCCGCCCGGCTCAACTCCGGACTCCTTATGCCCCTCCCCCCCCCCCACAAAAAAGAAGGGGTAGGGGGAGAGGCGCGGGGAGTGTGGGGCAGGGCATGGGCGCATCTGCTGGGGCGGCGGGGGCCCCGTCTCTGCACCTGGCGCTACCCGGACGAGACGGGCAGGGCGCGCGCGCGCACACACACACACAGTGAGGAGGGGCTTTAAATCTGTTTTTATCTGGTTCGCAGCATCGGCGTGGCCGGACGGACGGACGGAAGGACGGGCAGATGGGTCCCCTTTTCTTTTTATTTCCGTTCCTCACGGGACGCTCGTCGTGTGTAGTAGCCGCAGCAGCGTCGTGGGGGCCGACGACGAGGTGGTGAAAGGGGAGAGGGCGCGGGAGGTGATCGAACTCCTCGGCCGCTATCAGGGTGGTCTTATCACTCGAGGCGTAAGGTGTTTGAGTTTGGGGAGGGCCTGCTCCTCGAGCGGGTCGTGTCCTGGCGGGGTCCTGGGAAGCGGCACCACGCACACACACACCGCTCATCGCAACACGTGTCCCTCGGGCAGGTAGCGCGGGGGCCGC
>NW_026267204.1:897919-898935 GCF_000697945.3 Frankliniella occidentalis
GTATGGGCAGGGGGGCTGTCAAAATAATATACGGTTTGGCCGACCGACCGTCAACCTCGGAACGACCAGGACGACTGAAATATCGTGTTTGGGGGCGCCGCCTTGCTCTACATCTTGGGGAGGGAGCGGGAGAACCGAACCCAACTCGAAATGCATCTTTGGCGTCTGATGACGCATTGTCCCGCGGCGCGGCTCTGCCCGCGGCTCTAGCCCGGGCCGGGCCGGCCATTCTCATGCAAAAGCAGGAGGAGGGTCAGGGGACAGGGTCACCCTTCGCGCGGCCCGCCTTCCCCGGCGGACCCGGCGGCGGCGGCGTCCCCGGTCCGGATCATTTGTTTCTAACGCCTCCCCCTCTCCCCGTCTTCGCTTGTGGAGGTTCTTGTCCTTCCCCGCGTGGTCCTTCCTCTTCTTCCTCCTCCCCCCCCCCTCTCCTCTCCCCTCCGTCGCGTCGCGCCGGTGCTCCCATTTAATTCGCGATTGATTTTCTTTTCTTCCCTCCATAACGGACATCGCCAGTCCCATTCTTAGCTTTTCTTGTATCGCTGTAAGTTCTTGCCGTGCACGTGTGTGTGTGTGTGTGTGTCCGACCGATCGTCTGTCCGTATATGTCGCTCGCTGCAATCGCCGTATATACTCCTTATCAAACTCGTCCCACGCCCCTTGCACCCCTCCCCTTCTCCTCTCTCCCGAGCCCACTCTTATTTTATAACAAACATAAATATACGTATGGTAAAAAGATGAGTTCGGTCGCTGCCGCGGTGATGCCCCCCTCAGGTGGTGCACCGCTATGTTTGCTGACGTACTATATCCAACTTACGTCGGGATCGTCCTCACCTTGTCCCCCCCGCACACACGTGTTCCCTTTAAAACGGACGGCTACGTCGCAGCTCCTCTGGCGCTTTTCTTTAGAGACACAAATTGAGAGAAATGGAATGAGTACGAGTTCGAGTGCGACTTCAGGGCGCGGCGCCTCTCTGCCCGCTATACACGTGCCGGACGGGATCCGGGAGTCCGGG
>NW_026267204.1:907375-908925 GCF_000697945.3 Frankliniella occidentalis
GGCACATCCCTTTGGATAAGAAGCAGCATCACTTCCTATTTTACTACAACTGTACCATACAAATGAAATAAATAGCAGCATTACTGTCAAAGATTACTAATTATTTGCCTCCAGTTCCGCACTAAAATTAGAACACGGCTATATATTTTAGGCTCAAGTAATAAGCCGTGTATATGGAATGATAATAAGCAGTAAAGAAATGACAAGTAACCCCCAAATAGAAACAATACCAAAATAAACTTTTACCAGACATGACTGCCATAAAAGTACTGGTATTTTAAGTTAACATCACATTGAAAGTCAAAACTTACCAGATTCATTCCTGCGATCATGAGAAAAAAGGAGCGATTCCTCCTGCTGTGTGCTGCGACGCCAACTCAGCATACTGCAGGTCACACATAGGCTGCTTTGCTGATGTCCAAGTCAGGTCACTTCCAGCCCGATCTTCCTGCGACAAACCAAAGACGCAATTTTATAGTCGAAGAAACAGGATGCAAAAGAGGCAGGAAGCACGCAATTTCAACAGAGGAGGTCAAAGGCGACCCTCCTAGACCAATTCCAATCATTTCCAGCGATTTTTTTTTTTTCATTTTTGGCCAAATTTACAAAGGCTATAGCCTTTGTGTTTTTAGCAAAAATGGGTGGGTCCGGATTTCGACGGAAAAGTAGTCGAACCGACAGGGGTGAACCAGGGAACCGCAAAACTACTTTTGGTTCCGCCAGAAACCACCCTTGTCCAGAGACACTTGAGTTTTAAGGGATTGTCTTTTGAATCTGGCGGGCAGCGTACAACGGGCTGCCTACCTAGCAGCCGAGCCGGTACAAGAAAAACGGGCGTAACTCGCTTAAAATGGGTCTGCGAAGTGAAATTTCGACGGAGAGTTAGTAAGGAGGTGCTGTCAAACCAATCCCAACCATTTCCAGCGATTTTCGAACTTCTCATTTTTGGCAAAATTTACAAAGGCTATTCGACGGAGAAGTAGTCGAACCGACAGGGGTGAACCAGGGAACCACAATACTACTTTTGTTTCCGCCAGAAACCACCCCTGTCCAGACAGATCGAGTTTTAAGAGGAGGTCTTTTGAATCTGGCGGGTAGCGTACGATGGGCTGCCTACCTCGCAGGCGAACCGGTCCAAGAAAAACAGGCGCAACTCACTTGAAATGGACCGGCGGCGCGAAATTTCGACATTTCGACCATTTCCAGCAATTTTCAATTTTTTTCATTTTTGGCAAAATTTACAAAGGCTATAAATTGATGGGTCCGGATTCCGATGGAGGAGTATTCGAGTCGACAGGAGTGAACCAGGCACCACAAAATTACCTTTGTTTCTGTCAGAAACCCTGTCCACAGAAACTTGAGTTTTATAAGAGCTGGTCTCTCTATAACTAAGGGCGGGTAGGCTACCTAAGGCGCACTGGCTAAGAACTCTGCTGTAGTGGGTCGGCACCATGATATTTAGACAGAGCATGTGAAAAGGGAGTCTGCCCCACCAATCCAAACCAATTCCAGAAATTTTCCAAATTGCCAAGATTTTTAAAAGACATTTT
>NW_026267204.1:908975-910862 GCF_000697945.3 Frankliniella occidentalis
CCCACTCCGCCCTCCCCGCCCAGCGCCCATGGCCTTCACGTGCAGCATTTCTTCTCTCAGTTTTGCTCGGCTTTGGAGCTTTTGCTGACGGGTCGCCCACCTTTGTGTTGTTGCAGAACCCGAGCTGATCCAGACGACACCGTCGCTGCTCGCCACGGCCAGCATCTGCGCCGCGGTGCGCGGCCTCAACCTGCCCTGGTCGCGCGCGGCCGTGACGCGGGCGTGCCAGCTCACCAGGGTGTCGCTGGCGGACGCCGAGAGCGTGGTGCTGCACATCGAGGAGCTGGTCGCCAACGAGACGGCGGCGCTGTCGGGCGGCGCGGGCGGCAGCCCACCCTCGCCGTCGGCCGCCTCGCCGGCCAGCCCGCACGCCGCCAGCCTCCCCACCGCCCTGCCGCAGACCTGCGCGCAGGCGGCCGCGGCCGCCATGTACGGCGGCAAGCTCATGACGGACGACCCCCGGCAGCCCGACGTCCGGACGCCCACCGACGTGACCGACGTGCACTTCTGACGCCACGGACCGGCCACCCCTCTGTCCTCCCCCCCGCCCCACTCTCGGCCCCCCGGGCCATCCGGGCCCCCGGGCTCCCCCGCCACCGCCTCGCCGGGCCGAGTCCCCCTCAGCCCTCCAGGCCCTCCAGGCCCTCCAGGCCCTCCAGGCCCTCCAGGCCCTCCAGGCCCTCCAGGCCCTCCAGGCCTTCCAGGCTCTCCAGGCATTCCAGGCTCTCCGAGCTCCCCGACTGAGGGGGGCTTGCGGACCTGTGCTGAGTCAAGCTGAGAGGCTCTTAGTCCCGGCGGTTTCAAGTTACCTAAACTTCCTGACATTCCCTAATCACCCCAGTCCCCTGTGTATCTTTATTATTTTTATTTTAAAAAAAGATATGCAATGTTGGTGTTTTAAGTTAGACTGATGTTAGAGAATTTGTTATTTATTATTTTTCTGTTTATTGCTTTCTTCCTTTTCTTCTCTCTTCTTCGAATGGTGGTCGGTCCACAAAGACGCTCTTGAAAGGCTGCAGTGTTTGTGTAAGGAGTCGTTGACTAATTTTGTAAATGCGCTTTGACACCATCATTGTCTGCTGCATAGCTGGTGGACTCTTTTAAGGCCACACTTTTAAAAAGCGCATTGACAGTATTAGTTTACATGTTTTCTTAGCTTTAAATGTTTCTATTATTTTCTTACCTATTTAATGTTGTTGTTATGTGAATAGAAGTGTGGAGATAGCTTGTTGGCCAAATTTATTTTTAACTTAATGTGTTAAGCTGTGAATAATAATAATATTACCAAATATGACTTCAATACAAAAATAATGAATATGATCTCACCTGTCTCAAGGTACCTAACGACCTGAGTTAATTTTAAAATGCGTTAGTATGTGCCTTCAAATTACAAGTGTGGTGTCCTTTTTGTCTCAAGACCACTCCAAAATTATGTAAACTCCATTATTTATTAAATGTGCCTGAATAGTTATGAATTTGTTTGTAATAAAACAAAATTGTATTTAATGATCTCCATTCATATAAAATTAAAAGTTTCCAAAAAGATAAAACCCAAATCGGTGTACTATTGTTCTATCCCTGTCAAATCTAGGTGTTGCAGGGGACCAGCACGAGGAGCCGAACACAACTAAGTATGGGCAGGGGGGCTGTCAAAATAATATACGGTTTGGCCGACCGACCGTCAACCTCGGAACGACCAGGACGACTGAAATATCGTGTTTGGGGGTTTTGCTGAGTCCAAATCTGGTAGTGCCGATGTCGTTCGGGCCCCCGGGGACGTCATTGGGGACCTCCCGAGCACGCCGATGACACTCCCACGACAAATACGTCGTTACACACGGGCTGGTGCATATTTCTTAAAAGTCGCCAAATATAATTATTATTATT
>NW_026267204.1:917417-931837 GCF_000697945.3 Frankliniella occidentalis
TAAAGTTTTCTGTTCCACGAGAATAATATAGAGTAAAATATATGATATGTGATAAAACACTGGCAGTTCACCCATTTGCGTAAGTGACCTACAACAGCTAGTATTTAACATACGGCATGGATTGGAGGAGTGTCCCCATTCAACAACTTTTCAACAAAGCTGACAGTGAGCCAAGTTATTTACATCACGGGTATCATTTACTCGGCCTCAAAAAATAACTTACAACTTAATTGTCCGTGTAAAAATTGAGCTACAGGAGCACACTACTAACCTCCTACAAACAATAACCGGAATGGAACAATTCAATATTCCGGACCGGAAACAATCAAGCACTATACCTTGCGATTAATGTCGAAAAGCGACGATGTCCAATGTCCACTCTAGAATTCTGGTTAAAATCCTATGATCATCAATTATATGAGTAGATATTATCGGTATTTGCCAGAAACGCCGAACGTGACTCCGATTTCCACTGTTTGTTTACGTTTCCATAAAGGCGCGGGAAAGCGGGGTAGGGAGGAGGAGAGGGGTAGGGTAGGGGACGCGGCACGGCAAAGGGGGAGAGCAATACTTACGGCATACTCACCGACATATCGTGGTCGCGGGATATGTGATTCTTTCCTGGGGTAGGCAATCCCGCCTCGCTTGTCCAGGATGTGATCCTTTGGGGATGCTTCCCGTCCCGTGCATCGTTGTGGCTCCAGGCGCAGGCGGCAACGCCAGGGAAGTGCCGTGTGACAATAGTGAAATGATCAGGATAATAAACTATGATGGGCGATTTGCTATTAATAATAATTATATTTGGCGACTTTCAAGAAATATGCACCAGCCCATGTGTAACAACGTTTGGAGCCGAATTTGTCGTGGGAGGGTCATCGGCGTGCTCGGGAAGGTCCCCAATGAAGGTCCGCGGGGGCCCGGACATCGGCACTACCAGATTTGGACTCAGCGTGCGAGAAAACCCCCGAACACGATATTTCAGTCGTCCTGGTCGTTCCGAGGTTGACGGTCGGTCGGTCGGTCGGCCAAACCGTATCTTATTTTGACAGCCAGCCTTAATTTGACAGGCGAACCATGCGAACCCCCTTTTTCGCGAAACAAATTTTCTGAGTGGTTTATTATTGTGATTTTTCAGATGGGAGCGTCGGGGCAAGCGAAGTTAGATACTGTAATCAAATAGTACTCAACATTGCCAAGTTTTTTATTTGGTCCCTTTGGGATAGACGCTCTTTGCTTTACACCCTGGAGTCTGGCAGGGGCTCCTGGAAGTGCTGCAGCAGCGCTTCGAGCAGCGTGTCCAGGGGCTCTTTGTACACCGAGTCCAGCAGCTGCGGCACGCGCCCCTTCACGTTGACGCCCCTGAACTTGAAGTGGTCGATGTACAGGTCCGTCAGCATACCTGTCGAGCAGAGCAAGACTGTAGAACCACCAGAAGCAGCGAGGTGACGTTCGCAATGATGACGTTACAGTGACGGCCAATAGTGGCCTCGCGGTTAGTGTAGGGTTGCGTACTCGCTGAGGGGCCATGATCTGGATAACCCCGCGCACTTTTGTGTAGTTATACTGCGCCGCGTGCAAGCGGACTGCCTATCCCGCCGCGGCCGCGGTACGGTACAACTACAAAAGTTAAAAGTACGCAGCCACCTTTGTATATTACAATGAGGGGTCCGTGGTAGAGTACCCACCGCACAGCCTGTCGAGGTAGGTCGGGTGCCGCTTGACCCGCTCGCGAATGTCGTCCTCGCTGTCGAGGATGGCGAGGAACTTGGGGGCGAGCGCCTCCTTGTCCAGGTCCCGGAGCGCGTCGAGCAGCATGAGGTCCCGGTGGAGGGCGGCCTGCTCCCGGAGCACGGGGAACATGAGGCGGAGCGCGTGCGGACCGCTGTCGGGGTTCACCACTTGGGGCAAAAACAGAAACAAAGGTTAGAGAAAATAAAAAGCACAGCTCTTTCGAAATACTGTATGCAGGGTGGCCCCGCACAGTCCCCGGATCCGGATCCGGTGCTCGAGTACATTTCAGTTACACTGTACCGACTGTACCGCATGCAGTTGTGCGGGCGGGCTTGCCCATCGGCTGTCACCGACCTCCGTGGCGCCTCACGGCCCCTGGCGAGTAGGCAATGCATGCATGCGTGTGGACGCGTTGCCTACTCGCCAGGGGCCGTGAGGCGCCGCTGCGGTGACAGACGACGGGCAAGGCAAGCCTAAGCCCTTCACACGGCTGCATGCGGTGTACAGTACATGAGCATGAAGGGCGAATTTGAACCTTACCGCACGATATGTCCAGGTGTATAGAGCGGCCGGTGGCCATCTTGGACAGCACGTCCTTGATGATGGATATCGTCGACACGTTGTCGGACCTGAACTCAGCCTCCCCTTTCCTGCAACATCGCACGCCGGTGTCACCAGAGCAGGTGCGGGTCCGAGGAGGAGGGGTGGGGCGGCGGGGGGCGCAGACTCACCCGTACGAGCAGATGAGCATGGTGGACATGCAGGCGTTCTGGAAGCACAGGGTGGTGGGCTCGGCGGGCGGCTTCTCCGAGAGGTCCGGCAGGCAGGCGGCGAGCCACGCGTGCATCTCGGCGAGGCTGAAGTGGCCGCGGAGCGTGAGCACGCTGTAGGGGCGCGCGTCGGCGCCGGCCTCGTCCCGGTGCGCGCGCGCGTGCAGCGACAGCGGCGGCAGGAAGAGCACGCGCAGGGCCGCGCACTTGGGCGCCACCAGCGGCGTCACGTACACGCGCAGGTGGCCCGCGCGGCCCTCCACCGTGCGCAGGCGCACGTCCAGCCGCGTCGTGTTCATCTGGCAGCGGAACGTCACCAGGGCCTTGTTGTCGCTCTGAGGGCGAGAAAGGGACGTCCAGGGGTCACTGCGCGCGAGCAAGACGAGGAGCGAGCATCGGCCTAGAGAACTCGGGCAGGGCAAAATCCAAAAAAGTGCTGGCCGACTAGAACACAGGCTGACGATAACGCGGCGTGGAGAAGAAAGACAGAGAGAGAAAAAATGCGTTCCGGTCGGATCCCAGGTGGGACTCGAACCCCAGCGCGGGTTGCCGGCTTGTCGAGCTTCTCGTTCAGTGCGTAAAAATTCAAACATAAAAACGAATAATTTGAAAGCGCGTTGAGTATTAGAACCCCCGACTCCCAGTTCAAACCTAGCAGCGATATCACAGAGCCACGGGGCCGGTCTCGAAACGCCAGGTGAGAGGGTGTCGTGATGGAACCGGTTCTTCTCCCGCTCAAGCTACTGCGGGACTCATGCCTTTAGCCTAGGTCGCCCGGCCTCTCACACTGTGGCGCCGTAGCCGCGCCGGTAGAGAGTCGGCCGCTTGCGGCAGAAGCCATGGGTTCGAATCTCCGATCCCAGCGACATTTTTCTGAACCGGTCGAACTCGTGGAGTGGAACTTAAACCCGTCTTTTCAACGGGGCACCTTCGTGGATGAACGAACGGTCTAGTGGTTAACGCTGTCCCACTGGACCGGGGGTGACGATGACTCGGCACTGGGGTCCCATTAGGGGCAAAGGTTCGACCCTCGGCGAAAGCGTGCCGAGTAAGGGCCATCCCAGCCACAGCGGGGGTGGTAACCCGTGTGGAATTGATAAGTCCTTAGAATCTGGCTCCTCGAAGGGATTCCATGACTCGGAAGCTTTCCGCTCGGATCGCATCTGGGTGCAGTACAGGCTAACCACCGTACGCCCGTCTCCTCTCTTTCTAACTCCCTCCGCCCTACCCCCCATTCCCGGTCAAGCGGACTGGTGGGAACCTAGTCGATGGCTGTAAACTCCGGTGTGAGCGAGATAGTCAAGAAACCCGGCCCTCAGCTGGGTGCCTGAATACACCGGATCCCATACCGAACTCCGAAGTTAAACAGGCGGGTCCCCGTGTCAAAGCGGGGTGGGTAGGGCCCAATTTTTTTCCATTTTTGATAATTTTGTAGGAAAAATGAATCCGGCTCTTAGAGGTAATTTTAACTGCCGGTTGCACGGAGGTGATTCACGTCTAAAGCTTAGTGCCACACTGCCCGTAAGGCGCTCCGGCCACCCCTGGGGTAGGCGAACCCGCCAGTCGTCGTGGTTATGCTGTACCGCACACAGGCGTGCGTGTTGCCTACCTGCAACGCCCGTTAGGCGCTACGGCCCCCTGGGGTAGGAAAACCAAACGTGCGGGAAAGTATAACTGCATTTTCCAAACTTTCAGCATATCGACGAGGTCGAAGAAAAATGGCTCGGAAAAAATTAGGTCGGACAAAACCTAGGTCGGCCAGCACTTTTTGGGATTTTGGAAAAATCGACAGGTCGGACAATCTAGCTGCACCGCTCGGACAGGCACCCTCTTACCTCCGGTTCGCAGTCGCTGAACGAGACGACGGCCGAGTTGCGGTCCACGTCCAGGACGTCCACGGGGACGTCGCTCTGCACCAAGACGTTGTCGATGGCCGTCGCGGCCTCAAGGGTGAGGAGGTAGGCCGCTTCCTCGCGTATCAGGCTCAACTGTACAGAGTTTCGCACCATGTAGGAGGTGCACGCGACAAGTACATACTGCACCTCAAGCTCGGCTCGGCAGCCCAAAAGTAGCACACTCTGCAGCAGCGCCCACCTTGTGGTTGATGTTGAGGTAGGGCACGACAGACAGGGCGCTCTCGCCGTCCTCGGCGGCCGCCAGGTACCGGTCTCGCTCGGTGGACACCTTCTCCTCCAGCGCGCCGAGCTCGGCCCGCAGCAGCTGCAGGCGGCGCCGCGCGTCCTGGCTCAGGCTCACGCTCTGGCTGTCCATGGAGGCCACGCCGTCCACGCGCTCCGTCGTCAGCCCGAACACCATGCCCGTGTAGCTGGACACGACCACCTCGTCATAGCCCTGCGTGCCCAGGACGCCGCCGCGCACCGAGGACACGCTCTCGGGGCAGGACTGCAACGGCGACATGTCAGGCTAGCGGGCGCAGGGGCAAAACGAGGCGGTGTTCATCAGGGGACTCACGTAGGTGAAACGGCGGTGGACGTCGTGGTCCGAGGAGGCGTCCGCGCTGGGGTCCAGGGCCGTCGTCGCGTACACCTCGACGCTGCCGTCGTCCCGACCCACGATGAGGTCCAGGTCGCCGTCGCCCGCCAGGTCGTGGCAGTGCAGGGAGCTGACGGCCGCCCCGGGCCGCTCGGCGTCCACCAGCCAGCGCCACGACGGCGTGGTGTTCCGCGTGACCGTCACCATGCCCACGCGCCCGTCGTCCGTGCCGAACAGGACGTTCTGGCCCGTGTCGCCGCCGTCCTGGCCCGCCAGGTGCAGCACGGTGGGCGCGCACGGCACGCGCACCTCGTGGCGCAGCGCCGTCGACGGCGACCTGGCGGACGCCGGCTGGGACCGGGCCTGTCGGCTCTGGGACTCCAGCTCGGCGCCGTCCAGCACGCGGAGCACCCCGTCGGCGCACGCCAGCACCGGCACCAGGCTCCGCGTCTGCAGCACCATCATGAGGAGGAAAAATAGTTTGGCTACAAATATGGACCCTCCATTCTCTCCCATCCGCACGGTTTGGTGAGAGCTGATAGGGCGATTCTATTAGATTCAGTTTTTACCTTTTCTCCTGGCAAGGCTATGACATCATTAATAGTGTCTGTTGAGAGAAAAGAACCAGTGTCCTCACAATCTCTGAACTGGTTGTAAACAGTGTTTCCACTCAGAAGTAATGTACTTGCATTCACGTGCCTTTGAAAAGAAAATCAAAATTGGACAATTAAATTCTTAAAGAGTCAAAACTTAATATCTAAGCTAAGGTGACATACATTGACGTACATTGACTTAATTGATTCTGCTAAGCAGGTATCAAAGCCGAGAAAAAGTTTCCCTTTTTTAGTGTAACCATGGACTTCGCCTCTTTTTGATATGAAAATTTTATCCTTAATAGTACCTGCAAAACAAAAACAAAGCAAAAAAAACTTTTATACTCACACTGCTGAGGGTAAACAAAACGTAATTTCATTTTGTTGTAAAGACAGATCCTAAAATCTAACATATAATGAGTTTAATTTCAATCAATCACTACAGTAATGTCAAAGACGATTTAATCATATGGACTTTGGTGATACCTTAAAGATATTTTTAAAGAAGTTTCTACTTGAATTTGCAAAGCAAAAGTGGCTATCCACAAAGCTTGAGTACAGGAGACTGCTGGGATTGACAGGATGTTCCTAAGCCAGGGAAAATATTAGGAGTTATAAGACTTCAAAGAATATGCACTATTCCATGAAATACCCAATAAACGTAATGTGACTTTTGTGGAGCCAAGTCTGTTTGGTTTTCTCTTAACTTACCAATAGCTCCACCAAGGCATACTCGAGAGATGGGTGTACCCGGAAGTGTCTTGAAAACCATTTGTTGCTCCCCCTTTTTCATTGAAAATGATTGAAGTACTCCTTCCTGATCACCGATAATAACCTGGCAAAAAAGATAGGCTCCACAAATAGTAAATGAAACAATGATGAATTATGAAGTCAAGTTAAATGACGAACTCCTCACCTTCTGAGAAAGTCGCGCTCCACTAGCAGGTAAGAGCTCCATAGTAGAAGGTAGGGTAATTCCCGAGACAGAATAGTCGACTCTTATCAGTTCCAAATCCATTTTGAACTTAAAAAAATAATTAACGATGAGATGAAAATAAAACGCACAGCAATGAAGTTTGATTTTTTTTTTTCAACAAGAATCAATCGTTGTCATATCTTTTTCAGCTTGCAATTGCATCAATTGCATGCGGTGGTGCATAGCCCAGCCTGAGGTTTGTCATCAACATATTCAAACATAAGCAAACGGTTACCATGGCAACATAATATCTCCCAAAAGGTCAAGTCTATTCTTCAAGAGGGAGGAATTAAATACAAGCAGACGCCATAACAACAACAACAACAACAACAACAACAACACAACACACAGCAGAAAAGCCGCTAAAGACAAAAGTGAAAGTAAGTGAGCGAGTATTCCCTTTTCTTCTAAGCTTCGTGTACAAAATTTAATGAGTTTTTCAGCCCCTTTGTAGTTTTAATCTTTATAGTGATTAACTCATTCGTGATATATTTGGTTTAATAAATGGTCCTAACCAACAAATATTGTAGATGGTGACTTTATATGCTTTTACAAAAACCAAATCAATGCTGATTGCTAACGTTCTAGGTCATAAATTTAAGTATCATCGACAACTGTTAGGTTCCTATTCTGATTTTCTGGATCCATGTCAACTCACACAGAATTTCTTTCTCTTCGCAATATTTGGTCAAATTCCTTTCTTTTGATCTAAGTGGGCATCCCAAGCTTTAATAAGCACAAATAGGGTGACATCATCATGCATTGGATAGTCTGTTCTATAGTGAGGACAATTTTGGTGTAACCTTGGTTGCCATTGGGCCGACATTTACAAGATGCCATTCTCTGACCATTTCGAAAATCCAAATATCCTACGAGATTAGGCATGGTCAAATAGAGGCATACTGACCCAAGCCAAGAGGCCTGGAGAATACTTTTCCAAAAAGTGGCAGTATGTGCCCCCCCCCCCCCCTCCCTTACAGAAAAATCTTTGAAAATCTTTAAAGATCTTTTTTAAAAAATTTGGAAAGACGCCCTTTTCAATGCCTAAGATTTTGGTCTTGTACCTTTTTACAGACTTAACATTGGACGTTGGTGATGGAAGAAGAAAGAATTCTAGAAAAGGAGCAGTGGAAAGCGGAAGTATCAGCTGTTATTCATGATATAAAAAACCATGTATTGCAAGCAAGCATTTCTAGTTTAGATGCCACTGATGATTGTATTTATTTTAATATAACTACCTTAGAAGGTACTGATTTTTGTATTCAAATGTCAAAAAGTGGTTTTGTAATAGCTGGTAATCATCATAATATTTCAAATATTCAATCTGATGAATTTTTTGAAACACCATATTCTCTCTTAGACAAAATAAGTCCCAAATATCGAGAATCCTTTGCTCAGCAGCTTATTGATTCGTTGACTGCCTTGACAAAATAATTTTGCCTGTGTTTCAAAGAATTCTACAGCCCATACTTGGATTAAACCGCTTGCATTTCAAGATGCCTCTTTCCTTTTGTTCGCGTACTTCTTAAAAATATTTAGTACCCAATGTTTAACATTAGGTATGTACTCCCTTTTGTTACATGTGTAGACCATTTTTTTCTCTCCTCTTTTCATTGGGAAAGTTTTTTTTTTTTTTTTTTCCTTTAGGGGTTGGGTGGGAAGTGGGGTGGGGGATGAATGATAGTACATATGACCATGGATGACAGAAATTTATTAATACATTGTTGCCTCCAACACTTTCTTAAATACAAGAGATGAAGTAACATTAGACTTGTCTTTTTCCTTTCTGAAGTGCCTTATTGACATGACAACTTGCTTATTTTAAAAGATATGAGACAACTTTCTTAATGAAGCTGAAATTGCACAAAAATGAAACTGCATCTTTGACACAGAGAACAACTTGGAACATTCATTCCAAATAACAAACTCACACCTTCAGAATTGAATTGAAATCTTAAGCATGGATAATTTTGATGTCAAATGAAATAAATGCTTAAAGAAAGATTCTGATCTTTGGCTGCAATATGATGGTAAAGCAGAGTTGAACAATCAAATTGGAACTGTTAACTATCAGGTATTCAGTCTCATTGATAGAAAAAAAAAAGCCTCAGGCTCATCTAAAATTATACAGAGACTTCTGAGCACTTCATGAATAAGACAGACCCTACGCAGCTTAAGAGAAAATCTTTCAAAATTTGTGAAGGTATATCTTTGCCACAGAGAATACGTTGGTTACATTAATCACATCATGATAAACAGGTACTCTCTGGAGAAATCTACAAATTTTTACATTTGATGGGAAAGAACCAGTGATCCTAAAAGGTAGCAAAAATAAAGTTAAAATGGGAACCAAACAAATGTCAAAAATATTGTGTTGGTAGGATGCATTTGTACGGCACACTTGAGAACAAGAAAGTTGAGGATTGCATAGAAATAGGTATGTGTTTCTGTTCCTTCAGACGAAATTATGTTGAACTTTCAGAAAATTTTGGAAAGACTGGAATTTGTGTATTTAACCTCTATACTGTCTCCAACATTTTGTTCTTGAGACTAACCAAAACAACTGGATTTCTAGAATAGTCAAGTTCAAGTACAGGCTCAGAATAACACACAAGCTTTTTTCCGACCTCACAGAGTCTTTGTGTGATAAGGTAATTTCCATAGAGTGACTCAAGGTTGCAGGTTCGTGTCAGTTCATGAACAGATTCATTACGTCCATATTCACAATTCTTCCAGTTTTTCCAAGAACAACCGAACAACCATAAATGTGCACTTGAGCTTCTTTGGAGTAATGATATATCCTCATATTTTTCTTTGGCGATAGAAACACGAGTCAATCCCTCTGTATAAAAAAACACCATTCAAAAGTCCACTAAAAATATCTACGACATTGAAGTAAGAAACATCAAGTACAATACATCTAACACATCTAGATTTTCAAACTTTACTGAGAGAAGATATCGTCAAACATCTAAGTATATCAATTCAGACCTTAGTAGAAGGCTAGATAATGCAATAGGATACAAGCAAATTTTAATGGTCCAAAAAGTTACATCAATGGGAAAAGTAAAGATTTTTAAAAAGCAAAGAGACTGAGAAGTGCTGATACAATCTGTCACTGTACAAAGACCAAATTGTTATTAGTAAACCCAGCCAAGAGACCTCATGTTTGTTGAAAATCCCAGCAAACTGTATTTCAATAAATAGTGGGTAGGAAAAATTCGATAGACCTATAGACGTATGAGAAGAAATATAATAGATAGATTTGATACGTATTGATTGAAAATGTATCAAACACAGATATAAGGTTACTGTTCTCAATGTATCTCTGATACTTTGCACTTTGAAGAGTGTCCACCATTTTCTAGATAGTATTGAATCACAGGACAAAATTACCATATTTTGTTTGTAAGAAGAAATCAATAAGTTTCCATTAACAAACATTCAAGTTTATGCACTAAGAACAATACTCCCTCACATCATGTACATTAATATATTGCAGTCATAGTAAAATTTCATTGTTACTTCCTAAAAGACATTTAGTATTTGGACCTTATCTTTCATAACTTCAAAAAGTGAAATTTCACTGGTGCATTAATAGTACCGTATCCTTTAAATAATTTTCACATCAAAATGATAAAATATAATATTAACACTTTGACCAATAATAATAGTAGTATTTACGTGTTTTGATAAGTTCATTACGATCAAATTAATATGCTTTGATGAAAATCATTGGAAAAAGGCTACATGAAAGAACATGAATCACAATTGTACTTGCATAGTCTCTTACAACAAGAAAGTTAAAAAGGCAACCTTGATGACACTCACTAAGCAATATGAGAGTGACTCTTTAAATAAATTTCTAAAGGAAGCAAGTTTTAAATGCTTCACTTTAGTTACTGTAGGATCCAAAATGTAAAAGAGTTGATAAATTGATCAGGTACATGAAGCTACTGCAAGCAGGGAAAAGTGCAGTGAAAGCAATAACGTGAATGATGCACAAGATGCTTGTTTATGAAAATTCTGGATAGAAATTTAGTAGAGTAAGTTTTGTGTTTTCAAAATTTCTTATGAAAACTGTATGTGTCAATGAACCCAAAAATATCACTCTCAATACTGGGTTTAATCTGTGCAAGTGGAAGTAAATCTTTTCACTGGTTTTTCCATGATGCAATATGTTTTATCAACATAAACTTGAAAGAAAGATATTTTGTTTGTGTACAAACATTTAGGGCTAGGAGTTTTAAGGGATAATTTTTTCTCCACATCAATATTTTTTCCTTTTCTAATGAAAAATAGGCCTTTCCTCTATGAATACTCTACTTAGTGTACAAACGTACAAATTGTCCTTAGTCCAATAACATGTAGCAATGTGAAGTGAGAACCCTTTAACTGGACCATCCTGAATGAGTAGTTTAGAGAAGTCAAAATTAAATTCAAGTTCATTGCTCATACCTGGAGACTAGAATACTGAATTCCTTCCAATTGTGAGCACAACAAATGACCTATCTCTTAACTCTACCTTCAAACTGTTTCTGCCGGCACTGCAGGTGATGTGACACAAGATGGTTTGGAGTAGCAATGAACGAACTTGGGTTGCAGGAGCACTGGGAAATCTCTATTTGATCAAAAAATTGGAAACAATTGTTAAATACTACAAATGTTGGCAGAAATAAGTAATTCATAGTAACAAAGAGAAAAGATATCCGTAAGTTGTCAGTTTAAAGTTACAGTTTACCAACATGAACGGTCATCAAGATGGAATGAAAGGTAAAAGGCCAAATGTGTTTCAATGGTCCATGAAAAGAAAAATCAATAAATAACCGATAGAGTAGACACAAAAATGACTACGTGACTACATACAATTTGTAGAGGCAATTCTGTACAGAAAAGATAATAATCAGTATGTACAACTTTCTAATTTATATGACTGGAACATACATGATAAATATAAGATAGAAAGTACTCTAAGACACTTAAAAATTTCTCTT
This sequence comes from Frankliniella occidentalis, assembly GCF_000697945.3. Lineage (NCBI taxonomy): Eukaryota > Metazoa > Arthropoda > Insecta > Thysanoptera > Thripidae > Frankliniella > Frankliniella occidentalis. The sequence continues at coordinate 928,975 of NW_026267204.1, forward strand.
GGAGAAATGCATAATTTCCATAGATTGATATGGATTTGTTCCTTTGTCATGAAATTGATGGTTTCCTCTTGTACACTTGCTGAGTAGCAGCCTACAACACTTAGTTAACTTAATAATTTAAAGTTATGAGATCACATAGAGCTATCAACGCATTCTTTTGTTACTTAATAATAGATATTAAGGACTTGATAAAAATGTTCACCAGATAGCACAGCAGTGTGTAAAGAACATGACACTACAGCTATGCTAACATCATACAATTAAAAACAGAAAACAGAATGAGGGTCACAGCTTTGAATTGCTAAAACGGTCCTAGCACATAATATGAATGTACCCTTACAAATATCTCTCAGAAACAAAACAAGAATAAACAACAACTTGAACTATAATAGATAATCAAAATATTATAAGTATTGACTGAAATTAAAAAGAAAATAAAAATGAAAGAGTATGTAGTTGTACTGGAAACATACACACACAGCACAATTGAAGGTTTGTACTTTAAGTTTAATTAGAGGCTTCCATCAAATCGGGCAATGTTATGAGCATAGCTGATGTTGTATTTCAATACTAAAGGAAGTTGAATTAGACACTCACTACCCAAGGGAATACTGAGCAAAGCCGGGGCCACTTTCAATACTGATTTGTTTACCAAACAAAATATACTCACAAAATTATTTATTGGCAAAACATGAAAGAGGAGTAGATTTGATGAAAGCCTTCAACTTTAATTTAAGGAGTAATGAATATTAGTTATATTCAAAACACCACAGTAACTGTCAAGCCCTGAACTACAGACATTCAAATTAGACGGAAAACGTCAAGAGAGAAAGAACGCTGGAAGTACTGTATGTATTAGATGCAGCTGTGGTGAAGAGAATATATGATTGTGTATCAAAAAATGATTATTAAAATATGCGCGGTCTGCATTGTTACCACTCCCCTAACATCTGTCGGCTGGAGAGAAGCACTATTGTTTGTACACATTTACCATACTTCATTCACATTAACCATCACAAAATTACTCAAGACTGACTCAAACACTAATAACAGCAGACAAAATGACAACACAGCCAATACAGGTATTCCGAACTAAACAAATCTCAACTTAATTTAATTTTTTAGAAATTTCATGTGACTTCACTAAAACTTTTACTTTAAGTGAACAATTTATAAAAAGAAAAAACAAGCAACATACATATCAGTTACATCCAATATTTTGGAAACTTTGACACTAACATTCAGAAGGTTAAAGAAAAAAAATCAGTTGCCTTCTGATTGGCACATTTACATCTACATCAACAAATAATAAAATCCAAAATCTACAACATTTATCCTAAACATATACTTATGTAAATTGCAACTGAGAAACAGCTAAAGCACCTGGAATTTAAGATACTCAGGGAGATCACAAAATATTTTCTGTTTCTCCTTAACTAACTTGGCATAATAGAAACATATATTTATAAATTCATTCATACAACATCTACTGGATTCTTATACTAGCAAAGGGAACTGAAAACTGATCACATTGAATATGCAAATGAGAAGAAAATGTCTTTGCTCATTTTGCAATTTTTGTAAAGACTAGAATAGAGTGATTCAAGCTAGCAGCAGTTCCTCCTTCAAAATCTTAGAAGCCTTTAAGGCTGAGCTTTCTATTTACAAAGCACGCACATTTAACAATAACTTATATCCTGCCATGATTAACAATTGGAACAGAGTCGTTTTTTCACTGGGACCTGTTTGCTGCACAGTGGGAGCATAGTGTGTTTTCTTATCCAGGCCTTCAATAAATACTATGATCTAAAATAGTAAATCCAAGATAAAACAGAATTTCAGCTTTGTGACAGAACTAGAACTAAGTGCCTTTAAGCAAGGATGAATTACATATATACATTTAAATAAATGTGAGCTAAAATTTATGGTACAGGTATAGGGGCAACCAAAATCGTTAGTGGTAGTTGTGATGATAATTCACAAATGAAATATGTGCCCTTACATCTGCCTAAAAACAAAATTGTTTGTGACAATACCATTACTGTTCAGGTAAGCTGTATCACTCAGACCCGCTGAGCGTCTGTGGTTCTGATTTGTGTATGACACTAACAGCAATGTTTGTTTCTGTTGACTCTCTTCTGACAGGACTCCGAGCTTCACTGTCTTTTGCATTAGTGGCAGCATCAGTTTTTTTAACATTCTCATGCCTACCATTGGGCAAACGATTGACTTCACAGCGAAGGGTTCGAAGTTCTTTTTCCATGGCCATTACTTTGTCTTGAAATGCCTCTGGATCATGCTATTAAAAAAGAAACAAGAAATTTAAGACTTTCCGTTGACATAAATAATGAAAGTATCATGACATTCAAGAGCAAGGCCACGAATATCCAGACAAAAATTATGATATGATACAGTACCTTGCTATTCAATCTTTCTTGTTCCTCTTGTAGACGTTGGATAATTCTCTCTTGTTGCAAAACTAAAGCTTCTTGTTCCTCTGATTTTTTCCGTAAAACTTCATTCTCAGCTGTCAGTCGCCCTCTTTCAGCCTCAACATCACCTAGACGCTTCACCAGAGAGCGGAGCACTTTGGCCAATCTTGCATCCTTCTCATCAGAACTCAGAGATTCCAGCACAGCAGCTACACTCGTGTCGACACCTGCGGATGATCAAAACGTGGAGCAGTGAAATGATGAGGGTTGATAATCAAACTGAAACATACCAAAGATAAAAGCTTTACCTGTGCTTTCTGAGGCACTGTCTTCTGTGTCACTTGACACCTCCTTTTTGCATTTCGTTGCTGGCGGGGAATCCTTTGGTGGGGCGGCTGATGCGGCTGGGGCAGCTGGGGCGGCTGGGGACG
>NW_026267204.1:935913-936777 GCF_000697945.3 Frankliniella occidentalis
GGGGGGGGGGGCTGCAAGGCCTTCTTTATTATCTACAAAGCCCAGAAAGGGTGGGAGGGGAGGGCATAGACAAGTGGCACAGCGTTGGTGAGCAGAGAGACGCACGGCTCACAATTCGCCGACAAACAACACAACGCCGAGGCAGAAGTGCGCGAATGAGAAGAGCGCTCGCGCTGCCGCCTGGGCGAGTCTGCGTTCTGCAGCCGCGCATGACAGTAGCGCTCTGGAGCGGTCAGGGAGGGAGCTAGGGGGGAGCCTCGATATGGTCGTGTTGCTTGCGATTCGTCTCTTCCAATTATCGACACTGCGTGCGTATACACAAAGGTTGGATACCAATTAGATATTATATGTACAGAACGTGTCATTATTATTTCGCGAAAAAGGGAAACAGGACGGATGCGAAACGAGCAATTAGCTTGCACCACGTCGCCCAGCCCAGCAGCAGCAGCAGCGGCGCCGAGCCACGCCGAGCGAGCGGACGGCATACTCATTCAGCGGGAGGCACTTCTCCGGCCAGAGCCTCGCGCAGAGGCGCGGCGGGGCGCGGCAGGGCGCGGCGGGGCGCGGCGGGGCGGGGCGGTGCGGCAGACAGACGGCTAGACCCGCGCCGCGCCGCGGGACTCGCCGCCGTGCCGCCGCCACAGCAAAAGGAAAGGGGAAAGAAAGGAGAGGGGAAGGGAAGGGAAGGGAAGGGGGGACATGCTGCCAGCCGTCTCGCCTGCTCGCCGCGCTGGGCCGGAGGCGGCCGTAGGCTCGGGGGGGCCCTGCCGCGGCCCTGCCAGTGCCCTGCCCCTCCCGGGGCCCGGGCCGGGCCGTCGGGCCGCCAGGCACTAGTGGGGCCCAATGGCTGCCCCGCCTGGCCTT
>NW_026267204.1:938377-940452 GCF_000697945.3 Frankliniella occidentalis
TGTGCGGCAGACACACCCCAGGTGCTGCCCCAGAGTGCGCCGCGCCGCGCTCTTCCTACCAGCACGCCTCGCTGCGCCACGCCGAGTTGGCAAACTGCTCCCAACATTAACTAGCCCATCATGACGGCGAGCGCGTCGACGGGGTGGCGCGGCTCACCAGCTCGGCGAGCGCAGTGCACTAGGCGTAGTTATGTAGTTGTTGTGCGCTTGGACTTGGAAAAGTTAAACGGTACCAAGACGAAATTAATATTTTTATTTCTGACAAAATGACTTATACAGTTGGACGAGAGTCTTCTCAAACAACAATAATTCTTTTGTGTGGACTCACTCAATAAAGAATTTATGCATACTTCGCTTCGTCTTTTTACTTTTTTGCTTTCTTCTGCGTTGCTTTGGTAAGAGAAACGCTGTGCAGCAATTAAAAGTTTTTTGGGGAAAATGCGTGCCAGGTTGGAGAGCGCTTTCGCGTTTTATGCCGGAGTTGAAGCTCACGCCTCTCTAAGCAGACGAGCAGGCTGGCTGGCCGCGTCCCCACATCAGGTGTCTGACAACGCGGAGGACAACTTGGCCGGCAGTCCCCCCCCCCCTCCTCACTCATTAGAGGTGTTTGAAGCCGTTTGAAGTTGGACTGAGGCTGCGGCCGCGTTCGCAGCGTTCAGGGGCGGTGGGGTGGGAGGGTTAGCACACCCACAGGAGTCACGGCCATCGGGGGCACTCGAGATGTAGACACCCAAAAACAAAACAAAACTACAAAAATTATGGAGTATTTTGTTGAAAACGTGTAGTAGACACAAAATTGACAAAGAATGTTCGTATGTTTTTTTACCCTGGTCTAGAAAGACATCCTAGTAATCTTGTCAGAAAAACGAAAATTCTTCCTTTAAAAGCGGTTCAAACTCGAGATTCCCGCTTCGGTTTCGCGCCGATACATCATTGTGTTTGAGAGTGTGTAGCACACACCACAGCACAGCACGCGCTGCCCGCGGCGACCCCGCGCGGAGGCAAGGCCCGGCATCCGATACACGCTGGCGGTATGGCCGCGTCTCGCCTCCGTCTCCCCGACAGGCAGCTCCCGGCCACGCCGACCTCGCCCCTCTCTCTCTCTCTCCCCTCTCTCTTTCTTCCTCTCCCCCGCTCTTGCCACAAAGCCAGTAGTATATCGAATCCCCATATCGGGCATCCTTGTAGCCATGCCATCATCCCCCTGGGGGCAGCACGGGCCCCGCCCGCGGCCCCGCACGGCTCGCACGGCCCAACGCGTCGAGCGCGCTGTCCGCCGCTGGCAACCGGCAGCAGCCAACCCAGCGATACGTGGGGTACAAAAAGGGGGGGGGGGGGGGGGTTCTCTCCTCCGATACAGCGCGCTGTATGTATCGGAGGCCACACGAGGAGAGCGAAGAGAAGACAGGCCGAGCAGCTCGAGCCGATAACCGGTAGTCGCGGAAAGGCAGCCGCCACGCCAGAAATGCTTGACGGGCATCAGACATTTTCGATCATGACGAAGCGCACTCAATAGCTAAGGGGGTGGCCTTCATATTGCGGAATGTATTTTATTTAGTTTATTTTACTATATCGCATGCCGCGGCGCGGGCGGGCTGGTCTCTCACCATGGCCCCTCGTAGGTAGGCAACGCATGCAGGGGTGTGGACGCGTTGCCTACCCGCAAGGGGCCATGCCCGAGAGGAAATCACCTGCGAACGAGGGGAAATAACTCTATTTTGGTGTGTACACATGATTCCCGAAATACTTGATTCCCAGTGATTGCCTGTGATTCCCGTCCACTTTTATTCATTCCTTAGGTTTTCTAGTGGTAGAAAACGCTTATTTCGACTAATTTGTATCAGTTTCATTAGTTTCTCACCACTTAGTTTAAACGATTTCTGTTCATTTCGATTAATTTTTATCCTGATGATTCCCAGGCAGATATGTACACATGATTCCCGGAGTTATTGCCCCCTCGCCTGCGAAATAGTTTGAGCCAGCCACATCTCGTGCACCTTGCAATGATTGAGAAGCAAACCCACCGAGTTTTGCGATTTTCGCGAACCGTTGTTCCCCTTCTTTGGTAATTATAA
>NW_026267204.1:940732-941155 GCF_000697945.3 Frankliniella occidentalis
GGGCGGGGCGGCACCGGAGCGCCTGGGCCCGGCGGTCTAGATCAATACGGAGACCACAGCCACTGCCCCCCTTGGACCCCCTCCCCCGCCCCTCCCGCGGGGTTCGGTCGCCCACACAGCACCCGCGACGGCACGGCGCTACCGCACAGTCCGCGAGCGGGTAGCGGAGATGGCCGGCCCCGGGGGACGACGTCTAGGCCGTCGGCGCGAACCTGGCGGCCGGCGCTCCGGGCGGCTCGACACATCAACAAGCGTAGGCCCACGGGGGTGGGCGGGGCAGGAACTGGGCCACGAGGCACGCCGCCCCCGCCCCCCGCCCCCCACTCGAGTGGAGCAGGCCTGTGCGGCAGACACACCCCAGGTGCTGCCCCAGAGTGCGCCGCGCCGCGCTCTTCCTACCAGCACGCCTCGCTGCGCCACGCC
>NW_026267204.1:941205-943088 GCF_000697945.3 Frankliniella occidentalis
GGGCAGGGAGGGGGAGGACGGCGGGGGCGACGGCGAGCGCCGCGACGGGTTCAGGGTGATGGTGGACACGGCGTGGCTGGGGGACTTGGGACCCTCGTCCTCCGTACTCGTCACGTCCACGTGGGAGTACTTCTCCTGCAACACAAAACGGGCGTTGATTAAAACTGGCCAGAAATAATAAAACAAACGAAATAACTCAATCAATCGAATAAAGCGTTTTCTCTCTTTGCAAAAACAAACAAACAGAGAGGAGAGAGGACATACATTGGTGTTTCGCTTGCGTACCTCTCGTCCCTCGGGCTGGTTCGCGACCGACATGAGGGCCACGTTGGGCTGGAAGCGGTCGTAGCGGTCGTAGTCCCCGAGCGGCACGACGCGGTCCGGGTGCACCAGCACGGGGGCGCCGTGGCCGAGGTACGGCGGCACCCCGGGCAGCCTGCAACACGGGGGAGGGGGCGGCGTTAGAGCAGGGCAGCTGGACAGACCGAGGGGTTCTTCCTTTTCTTGAGTGAGGCACCCCTCTGGGGCGGCCTGTTCGGCGTGGGCTGGCTAACTTACCCTTCTCTGAGGAACGGCATGGGCGCCGTCTTGCCGTCCTTGGTGGCCGTGAAGATGGAGGGCCAGGGCCGGAAGGCGGACAGCGCCCAGGTGTCGTACCAGTACCACTCGGGCGGGTAGGGCAGGTAGGTGGTGGGCGCGGTGGCCACGGTGGCCACGGCGCCGGGCAGCCCGCCCGCCCCGGCCACCTCGTCCAGGCGGGCCTTCTTCATGTAGGCCACCGCGTCCTCGGCCGAGCCGGCGCCCGCGTCGTACTTCTCAGCCGACTCCACGTCCAGCAGCGGCGGCGTCTCCCGGTCCACCTGGAGCAAAATACAAAACATTTAGTTTCACTTCAGAGCACCGTGAGAAAAACTTGTAAGGGTGACAGGAACATTTTCCGTGATGTGTGTTGTTGTAGAGTTTAGAATCTCAAAGCTCAGAATTGTAAAATTACAAGAACTGAATCCGCCTGGAATTCATTGACGAGCAGGGATGGGCTTGTCGTTGATTTACAACATATTTAAAAAATAGAAAAATGTTGTAAATTTACAAAGATATTTTTTACAGCGAGCATTTCCTTTCTTCCGAAAACAAAACAACGCTCTAGTAGCAAAGTGCAGGTCGAGGTGGTGGGGTGGGTGGGTGAAGGCGTGATGTTATTTCGGTGTTTGTCTTACATCTGCATGCAGTTGTGGTGTGGGTGACGGAGGGCGGAGGGAGAGGAGGGAGAGGAAGGAAGGGGCGTGAGAAAAAAACGCGCGGCGCCACCCTTTGTTGACACCGCCCCGCCCCGCCCCGCCCCGCCCCGCCCCCGCGGCAGGCGTGACCCGCTCGCGGCTCCATTTAGAGGCCCAAAAGGGCCCCGCAGGTCGTCTCCCCGCGGTCGCGGCCGGTCGGCCCCGCGGCTGCTCGGCGAGTTGACAACGCCGCGGAGAGGCAGTGCGTTAGGCGCGGCAGTTAAAATTGCAGTCGCGGGTCGACGGCAACGCCGCTGCTGCGAGCCGCGTCCGCCGCCCGTACCACGGTCATAACGCGGAGGGAGTGAAAGGGGGGGGGGGGGGGGGGAGGGCAGGGAAGCACCGAATGAGGGAAATGGCAAAGACAAGAAGTGTGACATCCAAAAAGGGAAAGGACAAGCGGGATACGCGCGCGCACACTCTACTTCAGCTAAGCGAAAAGAGAGTGGACTTTTCATTTTAGTTTTAATTTCTACCCCGAAGGGTATATATATATGTGTATACGGCGCGTATTGTTTCTTTCCCCCTTCCCTCTGGTCCTGCTCGCGCTCCCTTCCCCCTCTCTCTCTCTCTCTCTCTCTCTCTCTCTCTCTCTCTCTCTCTCTC
>NW_026267204.1:955001-955999 GCF_000697945.3 Frankliniella occidentalis
CAGACCAATTAAATTTAATTCAAACAAATTCAAAACTAATTCAACTAATTCAGTCCAATTCAAGACAATGTACATTCAATCCAAGTCAATTCAAGACGGAAGAGGGAGGAAGGGGAAGGGAGGGGAGAAGGGTCTGCTGGATTTGGGTTAAGGGGTGGGCGCCGCGCCGGAGGGCCGCGGGGGTGGGGGACGGTGTGGAGGGGTGCGTCGCGCTGCAGACGGGAGGCCCTGCGTGGCCGAGCAGCCTACAGCCCACCACCCGGCCGGGTTGCGCGGGTCCTATACCGGGAGCAGGTCTAGCACCCCCCAAAGACTACACAGCAAATGAAAAACACTCGCTGTCAAGGAGTCGCTGCACTTTACTTCACGTAATTTTCTATTAAATTTGAGACAGTCCCCTACTTATCAAAGACGTTGTACGTTGTACACTTGTTGGCTCCCATCTCGCGAAAACCGCAGCGCCCAACTCGCGAAAACCGCTGCGCCCAACTCACGAAATCCCACGCCAAAACTCGTGAAAACGCGTGCCCAACTCGTGGCACACCTATTTAGGGAGTGGGGGGCGGCTGCCAGCTCGAGGTAGGCACCCCGGCGGGCCTGGGTGCGTTGCACGGGCGGGCTGGCCCGCCTTCACGGCGCCGTGCTCCTGCCGCCCGCCCGCCGCCCCCGTCCTCAGCTCACTCATCACCGCCCCTCTGATTCGATTCCCTTCTGCCGGGCGCTCCCGCGCCGCCAGCGTGATGGGGCGACTTCCCGTGTTAGATGTGCACCCCCGCAGTGCACCGGCCATTTCCCCCGTGAAAAGCAATTCGCCCCTCGTTCCGCCGCCTATAGATTGCCTGTGATTCCCGTCCACTTTTATTCATTCCTTAGGTTTTCTAGTGGTAGAAAACGCTTATTTCGGACTAATTTGTATCAGTTTCATTAGTTTCTCACCACTTAGTTTAAACGATTTCTGTTCATTTCGATTAATTTTTATCCTGATGATTCCCAGGCAG
>NW_026267204.1:956049-957204 GCF_000697945.3 Frankliniella occidentalis
CCCCCCCTCCCCAGAGCTTCTAGAAAAAATCCACTCAACAGGGGGGAGAGGGGATTTACTTCTTTCCATGTGGCGGCATATTATTTTCTATTCCTCAAGATTGATGCGGCGAGGCTGAGCAGTAACAAATCCTCGCCTAGAAACGGGCACGACAGTGTCTCTCGTAAAATTGGCAATGAATAATAAAATACGCAAATCTGATTTTTAAGCCGGCACATGACCGAAAGAACTGACGACTGACAACTTTTCGAGCTGACCTGCCTGAGAACTGACAACTTACAACTTGAGCTGACTTGCTTGCGAAACTGACAACTTGAGCTGACTTGCCTACAGATGGAGACAGCCACTGGGGGACCGTCTAAAAAGCCGTTTTCAGTCCAATTGAGAATAAAGGGGGGGGGGGAGTAGACCCCTTTGCTAGGCTGCTGGCTCCTCTCTGGCTTCTCGTTCGCCACCGCCGCCTGCCAGCCTAGCCTAGCCCGGCCCGGCCCAGCCCGCCTGCCCGCCAGCCCTGGCGGCGCGGCTAGAGAGGCCGGGCAGGGCCGATGAACCCGCGAGCCGAGCGGCGCAGAGCGGCGCAGGGTGCGGGGCGTAGAGGCGCGTGGTGGCGCGAACTAGCCAAGGCCTCGACACGGCGGCCAGGCCGGGCTGGCAGGCGGGGCGGCCAGGCTGGCGAGCCGGTCTGAGCCGGGCTTGGTGTTGCGGCAGAGCCGGCAGAGCCCGTCGTCCTGCCCGTCCTGCTGCTCCTCCCCGCCTCACCTCCGCCCCCCGGGGGCCGCCCGGCCGGGTAGGCAACGCCGGCCGCGCGCGACACGTCTGCGTCCGGGCGGCCTACCCGCCAGGCGCCCGCGCCGGGCCGGCCGGCTCTCGGCCGACCGGAACAACGTGGAACTTTGAATTAAAATACATCTCGTACAATTATTACGCCATGTTTTAGTACGCAAACTTCCAATATTATTATTATTGTTTTTGCTGTTGTTGTTGTTGATGATGATTAAATTTACTTTGAAAACTTTGCTCACTGAATAGGTTTCCTGCTGTTTATTCGTCCCCCCACAACACAACTCAGTGGACCAGCGGGAATTATTATTTTCACCAGTCGCAAGCTGGTGGGCGGGACGGAACAGGACGGGACGGGAGAAGAGGGGGGGGGGG
>NW_026267204.1:967644-970726 GCF_000697945.3 Frankliniella occidentalis
CCCGCCCCGCCCCACCACCGAATTTTCCATTTCCGCCAGTCCGACCCAGCCTGGATTAAATTAGCATGGCGAATGGCGCGGCTCGTCAGCGTCAGAGACAGACGGCGACATCTGCCACCGACGCCGCGCGAAGGGCGTGGTGGGGCGTGGCGGGGCGCGGCGGGGCGTGGTGGGGCGTGGCGGGGACGGGCTCGGAGCGCAGCGCAGCCCCTCCAGCAGCACGGGGCGAAACGGCGCCGGCGCAACGACGAACGTCCCCGGAAATGGATTAAATCCATCAAACGTTGATTTTCTCTCTCGTTCTTTCCCTCTCTCGTTCTTTTCTCTCTCTCCCTGTGTCTTTCTGTCCCCCTCACAATAAAAACGACTTGGTTTTCAAAGCAAATTTTGGAAAACCAAGACGTGCCCATCGCATGTGTTTCACCCAGAAGAGATGCACGGCTTCGCGCTAAAAGACTTGGTTTTTACCGTGCTCTGTGACCTTTCCGTCGTGTTTCACTGTCGGTACTGAATGCCAGTTTTCTGCGGCGATCGTTCGCACTCATCGCCCAACTGGCAGTGTGGGTGGGGCATACTGGGATGCCGGCTATGGATTTTTGCCAGCGCAGTCGGTACATAACAGGCTTCGCTGCTGAGCGGTGCAGGTCGTGAAGGGCTTAAAGCCGAATCCGAATCAGGCTTGCGCTTCGTCTCCCCCCCCCCTCATCCTCTCCTCCCGGGGGGATTGACAGTCCCCTGCGCCCCACCCACCCACACATTAGCGAAACGATTACTGCAGGGCAAGCACATAAGCAGCACGGCCATGCCGCACCTAGGTCGGCATATAGATCCGCTATTGTGGGGCCGTCATGGGGCGCATGTTGGAAATATTTTAACACGATCAGTACGACGAGCTGTGGCCCCTCTCACTAAAAAAAAAAAAAAACAGACTTTGCTGCCGCACTGCACGTGTGAAATAATTTCGACTTGACAAGTGTGTTGTTATAGACATTTGCGGACGCGGTCGGGGACGTGGTCATAAAGGTGCGATTTGTTCAGTCTTAGTCATTCATAAGGAATAATAAAAATAAAATAAGGGGTTTTTAAGATTAGGATTAAAGGTTGTTGTGATTTTTGGATCGACATTCTATAGCACGTAAATTAATCCCGTAAATGACCTACGGACATTGCCCACAGTGCCGACGGTGACGGTGCGCGGTTCCCGAGGTACGTTACGTATACTTGGACACGTTGAGCCGCACGTGACGCTATCGCTGCTCAAGGTGTAGGGCACAGAGGTGGCGCCGTGGCGTGGCGTGGCGAGCCCGGCTAAGTAGAGCCTTTACATCAGCGGCCCTCATTGCTAGCTCTAGACTCGACAATGAGCCGCGCAAATAGAGACGATTCGAAGACACGCCCCCCCGCCCCTCGGCCCACCCCCGTCGCATGTCTATGTCTGCCCCCGCGCCCGCTGCGCATTCAGCGCGACGCGATGCATATTCACACCGACAAAGCGGGAACTTACCGATGGGTTAGTTATATAGCCCCGATGCGAGGCGAGGCCCGTGTGTGTGGGGCGATTGATTTCCGAACCCGACGCCGCCATACATACACAGAAACAAACGAGGCAAAACCAAGAGGGGAGGTCTCTCGCACACCATCAAGAATATATATTTGTAAATCTACAAGTATTTCTCACAGTGGTGCAGGTTCTTTCAGTTGAATTGTTGAAACGATTATTATAAAATATGCTCGACAGAGGCAGCAGCATTTTGCGTGTGTACTACGAGGTGTACTACCAACCGTACAAACCGAGTGTGTGCTCGCTACCAGGCCGTCCTCTTTGGCGCCACTCGACACCACTGAGGTGTAATATTTTTCACGTGTTTTCGTGTCAAGAAATGCCCTATATGCGATTCGGGGGAGTGATAGAATTTTTATAACAAATTTTGTGTAATACTCAAAATAATGCGACGAATTCGGATTTGTTGCAAAACAGTGTCATAGGTACCTCAAAATATCGCACAAATATGATGACCACCACGCTCAGAAAACAATTTGATCCGCGGAACAAAAACTAAAGCGAAGAAAATTTTACTTCTGTGAAACAAATTTTGATCGCCCTGATTACATGATTTAGTCATGTTGATAAGGCGAGGGGTGGATAACTCCCCTGCCAAGTGTACACCCCTAATTCTGCCCAATTCAAACTAATTCAGACCAATTAAATTTAATTCAAACAAATTCAAAACTAATTCAACTAATTCAGTCCAATTCAAGACAATGTACATTCAATCCAAGTCAATTCAAGCCAATTCAAACCAATTCACGCTTATTCAGTAACATAAAATCGCAATAATTCGAACCAATTCAAAACTAATTCAACCAATTCAGTCAAAATTCAAAATCAATTCAAGCCAATTCGAACTAATTCAAATTCGATTCTTGAAATTTGCACACCCAATTCAGGAGTTATCCACCCCTCGTGATAAGGGTATGATCGGCTTGACACTTTTTTGGTTATTAGGACAAATTGCTTTTCTCAGTGAATCTCAAATAATATCAATGAACTTAGGTTGTACTTTTTCTGCGATCGATCATCACAACAGCATGTCTAAGAATCATGTTTAGCTAGACAGTCGAGAGAATACAGCGTATTTCGTGGTTCTTCGCACAGCCATTTCGATTATTTCGTAGTATCATTCGGATTATATCATTTCTCGACTTTTTAAGTCTAAATTTAAGCTCACGTATGCTTTCTCGCCTTGATTTCGTACTTAGTTTCGCGTGTGTACTACTCACAACCATATTTTCGCAAGTGATTTCCCCTCGCGAAAGAGGCTGCTCGCGGCGTGTCGCACGGAGCCCCGCGGTCAAACTGTCGAACGAAGCCGAGCTCGGCGCCGGACACACGCCTGGCGAATGTATGAGCGTGGAGCGGACAGGCCGCAAATTATGGATGAGAAAAGATGGACCGCGGAGTGGCGGCCGCGGGCAGCCGCAGTATCAAAGGTAAAGCTCCTGAATACACGACGGGCGGAGCGGGGCGGGAAGAGCTAGTGACGGGACAGAGACGGAAGCGGCCCCCCCCCCTCTCTCTCCC
>NW_026267204.1:970776-972431 GCF_000697945.3 Frankliniella occidentalis
TCGGGGCTTGCAGCGTTACCCAGCCCCGCCCGCCGCGCCATTCGCTCCGCTTGGCCGCGCCCCGCCGCGCCCCGCCGCGCCCCGCAGAGCCCCGCAGCGCCCGGCTAGACTAAGCTCAGACTGGCCCGCCCGCTCAGCGCGCGGTGCAGGCCGGGCCAGGCAGCAGGCGCGCGGGGGGGCCGCCGGTCGCGGTCGGCGGTCCGCGGGACAGAACAGAGAGAACAGGTGCCTGCTGTCCACTGCTGATAGCGGGCCCGGCCCGGCCCGCTCGCGGCCTACCCATGGGCCTACCGCCGCGCCTACCGCCCGAGTGATAGCGCGTAAGCCTGTCAAAGATTCACAAACATAATCCACCGGCCGGCCACACAGAAAATACAAGCGAAAAAAATATACATCGACGCTGGAACATCTTTGATCGACGTGTAGTAGCTGAGTAGCTGAAACTCGTCCGTTGGAACTTTTGACGCTTAAAACTTTCACGTCCTTTAAAGGCATCGTCTGTTGAAGAGGGAATGTGATTTGCCGGGCTGAAAGAGTTCCTGCAGGAGCACGATGCGGAGCGGATGCGGTGCGAGAGAACCAGTGTCGCCACCTAGCGGCAACTTGGCGGCATTCATCGACCCTATAGGAGGCGTCATTCGGCAGCGACGAGGCAAGCCGGCAGGAGGAACTTCTCGCACTTCACCACCACCACCGCCGCCGCCACCAGCAGCAGCAGCAGCAGCAGCAGTGGCGGCCACGGCCGAGGTGGAGGAGGCCACCGTTGTCGAGTGCGCCTCCTCCCAGCAGAATGCCTTCCCCCGCGCACAACAACCTCCCTCTCAGGACGCAGAGGGGCGTGTATAGGGAAGCCAGCGAGCGAGGGCGAGGGAGAGAGAGGGAGGGAGGGGGGCAGAGAGAAAGGGAGAGAGAGAGAGATGGAAAAGGGAGAGGGAGGGAGAGAGAGAGAGAGAGAGAGAGAGGGCGGGGGGAAAGGAGGGAGCGGGGAAAGGGGGCTGACATCCACCCTCTTGTCCTCCTCCTGCTGAGACCGGGGCGGGGCGGCCTGGAGCACCAGTGCCCTTCTTTACTTGTTCTCATGAGGGGGTGGAAAGAGAGGGGGGGAGGGGGCGCGCCCCTCTGCGCCACTCTAACACCAGTAGCGGGGGGCTGGAGCGGGGGGCGTCTGCGGGTGTATATGTATGAGTGAGCCGGGAGGGGGGAGGGGGTCGTCATCGAGGCTCCCCTATAACCGACGAAAGGCCCTTGCTGTGGTACAGTCCGCGCCGCACTGCGACACCCTGGCCTGGTGGTACAGTCCGCCCCGACGAGCGAGCGAGGGGCCGCCAGGGCCGCCGCCAAGGTGACGCCGACGCATCCGGACGCATCCGTGCAGCGAACTGAGCGGCTCTTAAAATAAACTAAATGGCTACTATTTTATGAGTAGGGTTTGTAGGAACTAACACTAAAATCTTGTTTCTTCAAAAGTTTTTTTAAGGGTTGTCAGATAATTGTTCTCATCAAGTCTGTTCGTTTTCCGATGGGGAACTTTCCCCCTTCCACTCGAGTGGAGTAGGCCTGTGTGCGGCAGACACACCCCAGGTGCTGCCCCAGAGTGCGCCGCGCCGCGCTCTTCCTACCAGCACGCCTCGCTGCGCCACGCCGAGTTGGCAAAC
>NW_026267204.1:983495-985432 GCF_000697945.3 Frankliniella occidentalis
CTGAATGCGCTGGCACGGGCTGGCCTGGACAGCGCAACGCTCGGGACGGCCGAGGCAGAGTTTAGTAAAAGAAACACCATGGGTGAAAAGAAACCGCGGCACCGCGGAAAGCTCAGGAAACCACGTGTGCGAGCGCAAGAGCCCTGCAAAAAGGAAAAGGCTTTTGCCTTCACGACCTTCATCGTGTGGCGGTGCTAGAGAGCGGGGCCTGAGGCGGACGATGGAGCTCATCTTCATGCATGTGAGGTACGGACTACACCACGAGCCGCGGATCGAGATCCGAATGCCAGCGGCGGACAAGAGGGGCGGAAATACGCGAAAATAAGCACGGCGAGGAGCGCAGAGCGCAGCGTCGAGGACGCGGCATAAGTAGCGAAAAGAAGCAGCACCAGCAGCATGAGCTGAAGGGAACCGCACCAGCGGCCCAGTCAGTGAGTGAGTGATACTTCCAGAAACTCGAGCGAGACCGACCTACCGCATCCCGCACGACGCCTCTGCCTTCCCTTCCTCTCCCGGCTTCTCTTTCCCTTCCTTCCTTCCTTCCTTTTCTTATTGTCGCTTCCTCCTCCTCCTCCTCCACTCCAGCCAGCGCCGCTCGACCGAGTCCCACCCCTCGCGCTTCAACCCCCCCCCCCCTTTTCCCCAACCCCCCAGTGCCTCGCCACGAGGTACCCGAGACTCGGGCCCCGCCGGGTACCCCCGAATGCGTTCGTCCGTCAACCGCACAGCGTAGGGCGGTCGATGAAAGCACCCCGCCCCACCCCACCCCGCCGCGCCCCGCCTCGCCACCGCCAACCCTTTCTATTCTCTTGGTTTTTCACGGCGTTGCCCCTCTTCCTGCCTCCCTCTCACTCGCTCTCTCTCGTCTCTTCGTTCTTGAAATACTCTTCACTCTGCGCGAGTCCCTGGCTCTCCCGCGAAAGCAAACGAAGTGTGCTGTACCCGCACACAATGGCGCTCCAGTGTCCCCCCGTACTCGAGCGGGAGCGGGAGCGGGGAGGGGAGTTTATGCATCCCCGACATTCGCAGTGGGGCACTCGTGGTGTGAAATTGTTTGAAGCAGAGGGAGCCTAGAAGCACAGAGGGGGTTTTGACGTACGACTGTCTTACAACACAACAGTCGAAATCAGTCGGAGAAAAAATACCGATGTGTACGAAACGACAAAAATTATTCAAAGCCAGTATTTATCCTCGAAACGGAAAACTGCACAGGCCAACCTGTCGTGATGGCGAGAAACCTTTGATGTGGAGGCAGTATTAATAAAAAGACCAGACCGCGGAGGTCGCAGTTTAATTCCCATTGAGCGACTTGGTCAAAAAGGGCAGAAGCATAGAGCTGTTTTATTTTTTTACCACATCCGGCAGTCGCAGCAGCTTGCTGTCGACGTCACCCGCGAGGCCCGCTGCTGCTGCAGCCGGGCGACCACCACCACCGCCGCCGCGAACACTCACCTGCGAACAAGACAAACAAAAATGGTACCGGTCAGTTCCGCGAATAGGGGACAGACTTGGGCAGCGCGGGTTATAATGATCCGGAACTGCACCACGAGCCGGGCCCCGAGCCACGCACCGCACCGGCCGACCGCAGCGACAAGCTCGGCGGAGCAGTGCAGGAATTTTATGGCCCGACATTTATCCGGAAAAATTGAAAACGTTACCAGAAAAAAAATTGTGGAAAGAATCAAAATACTGCCAGAAAAATGTGGAAAAATCAAACTTTCAAAGAAAACAAAATTCAGACACCTACAAAAGAAATCTTTAAAACTTTCCCCAAAACGCTTTAAATCTCTATGCGATGTTTCCCCGCCAGTACTTGCAGCTTCAGAGCTCCGTCCATGCGAGGTCGTCTCCAGGCGGCGAGGCGGGCGACGGCATAGCGAGTGGGTTAAGCCCCCCCTCCCCCCAAATTTTGATCGCCCTGATTACATGATTTAGTC
>NW_026267204.1:987639-988182 GCF_000697945.3 Frankliniella occidentalis
CATCGTAAGTGAGTTTTTGCACACTTTTGAGGCGTCAGGGGCGCCAACGCGTTGCGCCTTACTCTGCGGTCAGCGGGTGGTAGGTGGAACCGCCGGAACCACCGGGGTGGAACCTTACCGCTGCCTGTAACCCGGCCCAGTACAGCGCGGCCCGCTTCTAAAGTGACAAGAAGTCCGACACTGGCCGCCGAGGTCAGCGGGGGAGGAGGTGGTGGACACGAGCCCCGCAAAAGTCCCGCCGGAACCGAGACTTTTTGAGACTTTGCACAGAGTCGCCAAGTTGGGTGCCGCATAGATGCGCCCCTTAAAATGCAAACGATACAATTTCTCCGTCTGGCGAGCTGCAGATACGGCTCGCATTTCCCCCGGATGGATTTCGCACTCGAGATGCACAGAATGCGGAGATATGTTCAGATGCTCGAGGTTCCGGAGAGGAGGGCGGCTGCGTCGCGACCGGCTCTCGACGTCGACCGAATGCCAGCAGCGGATTCCAATTCCGTGCGGCTAGGGACCATCAAGTAGTACGTCCGGTGTCGAGGGGGG
>NW_026267204.1:988232-990955 GCF_000697945.3 Frankliniella occidentalis
CGCCCCGCCCCAAGGCGATAAATCCGGCACGTCCCGGAGCTTAAATATTGATCGGTGGAACGCCCCACCACGAGCCCCTCGCCCCTCCTCGTCCAGGGGGTAGGAGTGGGGGGAGGTACCGCGACTTCGGGGAAGGGTACCGCTGCGCAGGGGGTACCGCCGGGGGTAGGAAGGGCGAGCTGCCCGGGGCGCGGCATCGCAGCGGCGTGCAGCGGACCGGAGGGGAGGGGTCTCTTTTGGCGTCGGCGGTATCCGGGGATGATGGGGGAGTGCGAGTGTATGAGGACGTATACCCGTCAGTGTACTCATACACACCAATTCTCCCCACCACATTTTCACGACAGTGTTATTTCGGGCAGAAAATGTCGATAAAATTCGTCCCACGATGGAGGAAGGGGGGGGGGGTTGATGTAGCACTTTGTGTGCACAACGATGGACGCGACCGACCGGCGGCGCGGTGACGCGGACAGCGCCGATAGGCGCGTGCTTGTGCCTGTGAGAGGGGGGAAGGGGCTGGAGGGAATGCAAGAGTGAGCGTGCAGGTGGAGAGGATAGGAGAGCGGGCAGCGGAGAAACAGAGTGACGAGGACGGAATGGAGTGTAGACAGAGAGAGACAGAGGGGCCGGGGAGGTAGGTGGAAGGGCTGTAGGCAAGGTCGTGGTGTGGGGCTGCATGGGCGCCCGCCCTGTCCATCCCTCTTCTTCTCCAAAATCGTGTGGCGTCACCTCAACGCCCAGCCCACCCCCCTCTCCGCCTCTCTCTCTCTGCCCCCTATCTCTCTCTGCTCTGCCCCCGTTCCCCCCTCTTCCTCTCCTCTCTGTCCCCCTTCTTGCAACTCGCTGGGAGTTGCTGCAGGGGGCAACGCCCTCATGCGGCACAGCAGGGCCGGGGGGGGGGGGTACCCGGGGACGGGTATCCTACGGACAGCAGTGGGTGGTGGTGAGGGTAAAAGGGGAGGGGGGGGCAAAAGAAGGCAGGGGAAAGGGGGGCGCACCGCCGGCTCCTTCGTCAAGCCCATGGCCGTGCCGAGCCGAGCCAGACGATTTGCACAGCCCAGTGGTGAGGTAGGACCGGGTAGGACCCGGGTTAGGACCCGACCCAAGTTATTAGGATCCGGGTATAGGATCCAAGCAGGACCCGGGTAGGACTCGGGCCTATACGACCCGGGCTAATGTTGCGTGGCACGATGGGGCCCCGGGCGGGGTGTCAGAACGGGTGGGCAAGAAGAGGCTCTAGTGGAAGTGGAGGCAGATGAAGAGGAGGAGGAGGAGGACAGGGGGGAGTAGAGGCGGCTCTCGGGGGTCATCGCTCCCAGCAGGAGCGGGGCGAGCCTCTCCAGCCCACCGCGCCGGCACCGGGTACCCCTCGCGGCCGCGGCGCAGGCGCGGCGGCACGCGCACAATAGCGCCCCGCCCCGCACTCCACGCCCCACCCCGCTGGCCTCAGGCCTCAGGATGCTCACTTCAGCACAAGGCGGGGTTGCAAGTTTGGAAGCCCTAATGGAAGCCCAGGACGTCTCTACAGTACTACATTTGGCGCAGTAACTATCACCAATCACTTTCTTGAGTGACACAATAACTGAATTGAGAAAATGTGAAAGGGTGTATTATGCCAATGAAAATGCCATTACCCTTTCAATCAAACTGCTGTCTTCTAACCGTAACTTGTGCCAACATGCATGCCTTTCTTTTCAGCATAGAAATATTGGAGAAACGTGAGGTGATTTCTGAGAATTATGTACCTAGTAGTGTGTAGTTGTTATCAATATTTGCTGGAATTTCACACAATGAACTTTTAGTTTGAAAATATAAATAGACAACCTAAGGCTAAAATTACCTAAGGTCGAGTAGGTTAAAACGTATGTTGCCAATTTTTTTATGGTTTATCTAGAAGTATAAACAGAACCTAAAATTTGGCAACATAAGTTTGTGCCTGCTCACGTAAGGGCCATTTTAATCCAATTCTTTTCTTAATTTTTTAAGCAGAACAGTAAGTTTTACCAATACTATTTAATCCCTAGAATCTGTTTTCAACTTTGTGCTTGGTTTAATATAGAAAATGCGTCGCGGTCTGTCTGTCTAAATGTCCGTATATCTCACCCAGGCCCGCTGTGAAAGGGAAGGCGTCGCATTTCTGTTTGGCCAGTCCACACGGACCTGCCCCGGGCGCACTCCACACACTGACCACCACAACTGTAAGCAGCGCGCGCGCGCGCATGCACACACACACACACAGAGCGACATGAGCACAATCAGCGCGAAGGGCGGGGAGGGCAGAAAGAGAGGGGGAGAGAAGAGGGAGAGAGACACCAAGGAATGATCGCTACGGCCTCTGCTATACACGCTGCAGTATGTGCACGTTCGGAAAGCGACTGGTTTCCGGGAGTTTTGCGGATCCCTATTTCGACGTAAACTTGTGGCACTCGCCGGACAGCGCGCCTCACGCACCGCAGGCCGTGGCCAGAGACGGGCCAGAGCCCACAGGCACGCCACCAATTACCTGCCTCATAAAATAACAATTACAAATACATTTTGCACAACGCTGCCCGGGACGTTCCACGAACAATAAGGTAAATGAAGAGGGATTTCGCTCGGGCAGGGGTTGAGACAGAGAGGAGAGAGAGGGTAGAGAGGAGAGAGAGGGTAGAGAGAGAGAGAGGGAGAGAGGGAGGCAGGGGGAGAGAGAGAGGGAGGGAGAGGGGAGGGATGGCTTCGGAATCAAA
>NW_026267204.1:995479-996665 GCF_000697945.3 Frankliniella occidentalis
GGGGGGGGGCACCTCATCGCACCGTACAAAATGCGCCAACACCATCGCTCTAATGGGCTCGGCGGATGTTGTTGTTGATGCCGACTTAATAGGTCGCCATGAAAAATAAAGAGCCAAATAACGAAATAAATGGTGCCACAGAGCGAGAGTGAGAGGAGACGAGAGACAAGTACTACTGGCGCTTTTGCTGGCGCGAAACTCTTACCCGTCTGGTAAATATCCGGGGACGGCGGGCAAAACTCACACCGGGCGGCAGGAGACGGAGCACAGAGGCGGTGTTGCCGTGAGCAGCAACCGGCTCCTGCGGCGGGGCGGGGCGGGGCGGGGAGGGGGGCGGGGCGGGGCAGGGCAGCCGGGCCGAACCTCGATTCGCAATCTCATGCCGCCGGACCCATAGAGAAATACTAAAGCCCCTTTCGGACTTGGCGGCGCAGAGGAGGGGCGGGGCAGGGCGGCGACGGCGCTTAGCCGTGAATAAAGCGATAAAGTCCGGGCAATAATACCGAAACGCGAAGATTGGTGCGCAGGAGAGAGATAGAAAGGACCTCACCCCACTTCACCCCTCCCCCTGCTCCCCCTTCCCTGGTATTTCAGCCAGCACCGGCGTTTTTCTTTCTTTTTTTTTCTTTTTCGTTTTGTTGGGGGCCTTTCTGTGATTGACCGACAAAAAGTCGTCTCGCCGCGGAGAGGCGTCGCCGCGGCCGCGTCTGCTCCACGCCTCGACGGCCAAAGGGAGGAGAGAGAGAAGAGGTAATTCTGAAGCCAATGAACCAAAATAGTACCTCGGCCAGCTGAGGCCGCCGTCAGCCCCCCGGCCCGCGGGCCAGAGGCGCAGGGCCGCCAGCGCGGCCACCGGCTGGCTGAGGCGCAGAGGCGCTGGGGCGGTGCACCGGCGAGTCCAAGTGACGATGACGGCGACGAGGACGGCAATCACGTTCCCCCAGGCGTACCAGTGTGTCCTTTTATTTTGCACCGTATTTTCGTGCATTTCAGTGCGGCGTGGCCACAATGTGGTCGCGCTTCCACATGTTAGGTCGCAGGTACTAAAACCGAGCCGCGCTGAGGAACGAGCTCAGCATCGACGATTAAGAAAACTCTGTACACGTGCCCCTCTCAAGAATGCCAGTTTGTGTGGCCTGTTTCGAATGTGCCAAGTCTCCCCCCACAGTCTTCCTAGGGCTGGCCC
>NW_026267204.1:996715-998125 GCF_000697945.3 Frankliniella occidentalis
CCACTGTTCCGACACACAGGGCGCAGGGTGCTGGCGGGCGCTAGAGAGACGGGGAGAGGGGGGGGGGGGGAGCGGGAGAGAGAAAGAGAGACAGGCAAAAAGAGAGAGAGAGAGAGAGAGAGAGAGAGAGAGAGAGAGAAGGGGGGGGGGGGAGCGGGAGAGAGGGAGTAATGTGCGAGGAGGGGACGGGCTGGCTATTTATAATAGGTTTCGCCGCCACTAGACACGCTCTAACATGTGGTGGAATTTTTCAAGTCGCTCATGCTTGCGCGCAGCAGGCCCATGACACCGCGAAAAAAGAAAAAAGTCTTGTCTCAGTACAGCAAGCGTCTCAGCTGCGCAGTATACGGCACTTCTTTATGAAGGATGTGCTTCGCATTCGCATGGTTGTAAGGTGTGAGGCACATTCATGGTGTTTGGGTAAACCCACAGGTACCACAATGTGGTCACGCCGCACTAGAACGCAATACTATCGGTCTTTGAAGACCGCTGACTCTGTGCTCGCATTTGTGTGTGTCGTGAGACTGTATCACTAAAATTTCACCGCAGCTGAATTTTCAAATCCTCTTTTCTCGCCCGTGACGCGCACTTCTGCTCCAGACGCGCCGGGCTGCGTCTGCGCCAGGTCACCGCCAGTCTGTTTGTCTGCCCGGCCGTCTGTCGGGGACAGTCGGGGACACTACCACTGCGACACGCGCCTTTTGTCTGTGTACGACTGTATGAGCCGATGGCCAGCCAAACAGCAGCCAGTCAGACAGACGAGTAGACACCGTAGACACTCGACGGGCGGGCGGTCAGTCAGACGGTCGGACAGGCAGACAGACAGGCAGGCAGACAGACAGTCGGACAGACAATTGCGGCCGCAACCTGGCCGGCCTGGCCGGCGGTCTGGCTCGAGCCTCCTCGCTAGAGCCGCTCGACCGGCGTTTCTCGGAACGGGATGGCCGGCCCCGGGGGCTCCAGCATGGGCTCCAGGCGGCCAGTCCTGCAGGCAGGCAGCCCTGCAGACGGCCGGCCCCACGCCCCGCCACCACCCCTACAGCCTACAGCCATGCCTACAGCCTCCGAAAGGACTTTCTGCTCGAGAACCAGTTCCCCCGCGGGGCGTGGCGTGCCCAGTGCAGTAGTACAGTCTGGCTCAGATGCCCGGCAGTGTCCCGGGGCTCCGTCCAGCGCGCGTCGGCGGAGCCAGAGTCGGTTGCTCAAGGATCGAGTTGCAGGACGGAAACCGTGATCCTTAACTTTGGCCGGCAGACCGTGCGGTCAGCTCCCGTGTGCGGGCGCAGCGCCGGCGGCGGCGGCGGCTGCCTGCAGCCGGGCTTGTCCAGGACTTGTGCAGAGGGGACTTTCCATGGCTGAAGGAAAGCCATAGAACGTCCCTGGACTTGCGAAGGGCTTGCCGAGGGCTTG
>NW_026267204.1:1008987-1019858 GCF_000697945.3 Frankliniella occidentalis
AGAGAGAGGGAGCGAGAGAGAGAGAGGGAGCGAGAGAGAGAGAGAGAGGGAGAGAGAGAGAGAGGGAGAGAGAGAGAGAGAGATGGCCCGCCCGCCCCGCCGCGGCGTTACGTGAGCCCTGCCGCGGAGCGCGAGATCGCTCCCCCCCTCTCCCCTCCGCCGCGGAGCCCGAGTAAGTATCACCTCCTCCTGTATTGTATACCGCCTATCGAGTTGGTCGTCTTGGTGGTATCGAGCGCGTTCTCTTCAGAACATCGTCCGTCAGGAGAGTCCTCCCGCCCCGCTCTTTGAGCAGCTGAGACAAGATACACAGTAAGCCGACTGCAAGCCGTCGCCTCCGCAATAATAAGAGCGAGGCACGTGCGTTCCGCCCCGGGTGGGTTTGCAGCAGCGGTGGGGATTCGCGCCAGGGCAGCCGTTAAACTGCGGAGCGGGTCTACGCAGCAGCAGCAGCAGCAGCAGCAGCAGCAGCAGCAGCAGCAGCAGCAGCAGCAGCAGCAGCAGCAGCAGCAGCGTGTCTTTGCGACAGTGTTCGGCTCACGTGCCTGTGCAAACACCTGACCGGCGGCCCGGCACCTGACCCACCCCAAGCGGCCGGCAGCAGCCCGGCCGGAGCCGCGAGGCAGCAGCGCGAGCAGCGGCGGCGGTTGTGCAGCGTCACCGCCTCTCGGGACAGAAGGGCGTCGCCGCCGTCGCCGCCTAGGCCTAGAGGCCGCCGCCGCGACGCCTGACAACAAGCGGCGGTAATCCCGTCACGTTCCGCGTCCTCGTCGCGCCCTGACGCTGGCGGGGCGGGGCGGGGCGGGGCGCGCGCAGCTCCCAAACCACTCGACCCTAATACGTATGCAGTGGATATGCATGCTCGCGCCCCCCGAAACCGAATGCATGCGAAACACACCATTAAATACGAGGAAAAGAGATGAAAAAAACTTATGGCCGCATGGTGTAAGCCGGCGAGAGAAACGATAACAAAAAGGAAAAATTGGCGAAATAAACAATTTTATATTTGCGCCCATAGCGAGAGTGGCCGCGATCACGCGCCGCAGTGTGGGGGATTTAGGAAGGGTTGGCAAAACGCCGCGCCCTGTTGTTGGTACAAACGGAGCGTATGGAAGCAAATAGTTTACGGTAATCCCGCCGAGAGGGAACCGGAACACAAAGAGGAAAGCAGCACGACACGTCGCGCTTCGAATCGGGACAAGAAAAAGTTTTCTAAACTTTGTGTACGACGCGGCCGAGTGGCCTGGTGGATGCTGCTGTGGGCCGTTCCGTGCGTGTGGCGGAGGAAGAGTAGCTAGCTATATATGTACTATCCGGTGAAGTCATTGGCTTCGGCCGCGCGAAAAAGAGGCCCCCCATACGAGACCGAGACAGCCTGATAGGATCGGCGCTGCGGTCGCCCCCCATGGGCAGGAGGGGGCCCGCGCCGGGGGCGGGACCAGACGAGGAGGCGGGGGGGGGAGGGGGACGAGTTCCCCACGGGGTCCCCCGGGCTGGGCGGCCAGTCCAGGACAGGGGGTGTCCTTGACGGGCCCGAGGACGGGGAAAGAGAGAGGGGGAGAGAGGGGGCAGTTAGAACACGAGGCACAGCGAGTGAGAGACGCGCAGGGGAAGGGTGAAGGTGAAGGGGGAGGGGGGGATAAGTTTGAGAGGCGGCCCGGTCGGCGCCCCCCCAATCCTCCGCAGCCATTATCCTGCTCGTGTTGCTCTCGAGACGCGCCGCCGAGCCCCATTCCTGCAAATCCTGTCCGCCCCGCCCATCTTCTGCCACGCACTACTTCTCCCGCGAGGCGTCGTCGTCGGTGCGGCGGCGGCGGCGTCTGACTTTTGGACCTTTACAACGAGGACGGAAAGAGTAGTAGTGAAGGCCCTAGAGGAGCCCGACGTGGAGCAGTGGCCACCGGGGCCGGCAGTCAGCGCCCAGGCCACAGGCCAGGCGTAGCCAGGCGAGCCAGGCGCCAGTCCCAATCACGGCCAATGAATGAGACGGACACGTCGGGGAGGGGCGGGGTGGGGAGAGGCGCGGCGAGGCGGCCGGTCATTTCGCAAGTGGCTGTACCCGCCGCCGAGCAGAGGCAGCCGACACAGAGCGAGACTGCCCTCCCCCCTCCCCTACCCCCCTCGGCTCTCTCAGGCCGCGCCTCGTCTGGCCGTGTGGCGCCGCGGTCCTCGCCACGCCCCGCCATGCCCCGCCAGCCACACTCCGCCCCGCCGGCCGCGGCTTGTCCTGGTGTCCTTGAACCGAGGCGCGCGGCGAACGAGAGCGGGAGAGAGAGAGAGAGAGAGATGCGAGGCCCGTGTGGGCCGTGGGTCCATGTCACGTCGTCGACGGGGTCCTCGCTGCGGCCGGGGCCCCTCCACTGCTCCTGCCTCCGGTCGCCCGCCGCCAGCTGTTACGTCACCGGGTCCCGCCCCTGCAGGGGTGAAGTGAAGGGGAGGAAAGGGACGGCGAGACACGTACCTGCTTCCGCTTGAGGCGCTCCTCGGCGCGCAGCTTGTAGGCGGCGAGGCGGCGCTTGAGCTCCGCCTGGCCGCTCTGCTCCTCGCCGAGCAGCAGGTAGGCCCGCCAGTTGGACGAGTCGAAGCCCCAGTGCACGGTGCTCGTCTCCGGGTGGCGGTGCGCGTGCGAGACGAACTGCTGCGGCCCGAAGAGCAGCCTGCACTCGAGGCACTCGATGGAGCGGGCCAGCGGCTCGTCCGGGCGGCACAGGCCCGCCGCGCGGCCGAAGCACTCGTGGTACACCTGGAAGCCCTCGTCCGCGGGCGGCTTGCCCTCCTTGTACGCCTCCTTGACGGCGACCCCGCGCGGCAGCAGCGCGGCGCACAGCCGCTCCGCGTCCGTCTGCGTGATGAGGCCGCAGGAGGCCGCCGTGGCCGGCAGGGTGCCCGTGGCCTGCAGCTCCTCCAGCTGCTCCGCGTTGCAGCGGCTGCAGTAGATGTGCAGCTCGTCGCACACCGAGTTGATCTGGTTGAGCGAGAAGTCGCGCAGCACCGAGTTGAGCACCTGCGGCAGGCACAGCCGCTTCTCTCCGCCCACCACGAAGCAGGCGATGAGCTCGCCCTCCAGGCCCGTGTCCACGCGCTCGGCGCGCCCGTCCTCGCCGCGGTCCGCGGCCGAGAGCAGCGGCGCGCTGTGGATGAAGGGCCGCGGGGACGCGGGCGCCGCCGCCTCCGCGCCGCTGCCGCTGCTGGGCGGCGAGGGCCGCGAGGGCCCCGGCGACGGCGACCGCGAGCGCGCCCGGGACGCCGGCTCCGGGGAGGACGTCTTGGGCGGGCGCGCGTCCGCGGCCGCGAGGGCCTTGCCGTCGGCGGCGCCTGCGCCAGCCGCGGGCGACAGGTTCACCAGCACGGAGGTCGCCAGCTTGCTGTCCAGCTTGCTGGGGCCGTGCAGGCTGCGCTGCGCGCTCAGCTGGTACGACTTGAGCACCTTCTTGAGGTGCGGGTTGCAGCCCTGGCCCAGGGGCTTCACGCCCTCCATGGCTGTCTCCTCGCGGTGGCCGCGGTCTGCTCGGGGCAGCGGCCTCGGCAGTGGCCGGCCCGTCCCCGTCTCCTGCTGTAGTGCTGCGGGTCGGGGCGGGGCGCGCGCGCGCTCACCATCGGGGCGGCGGGCTGCGGGGCCTGCCGGGGTGCGCACAGCTCGCACAGCCTGGCGGAGCCGGCGGAGCGCTCCCGCTGCCAAAAACGACACCACTTGGCCGGCCGGCCGTCTCGCTGATCACACAGTCACACACTGTCACGCTGTTTCGTCACTCTCACTTCACTGTCACCATCACTCCGCTCGCACTGCGCTGATCACTCGGACGCCGGTCGGTCCCGTCGGTCCATCGTAAACACGATCGGCTTCTAGTCGGAGCGCGCGGCGGGCGTCCTCCCTCGCGTCAGGTCGGCCTGCTCACGCACGCGGAGCGGACAAGACTACGGTACTACAGGCGGCGCGGCGGCGCGCGGCTCAAGCGTCCTCGGGCAAAGCCGGCCCGAAGCAGAGCCGAAGCCGGCCCGAAGCAGAGCCGAGCCCGGGCCGGCCGGGGCGGGGAGCGGCAGGGGGTGCTACCCGGACAGGCCAGCCAGCCGGCTCTCCGTGCGACGGCCACCTGGGACCACCTCCGTAAAATGGCTCTGAATGGTCGAGCTGATCGGGAGCCACTCGGAAATTTTAAGAATGAAAAGCGGTCACATCAGTTTTTATCTGCTCCCCGCCACTGTACATGTTTGCTCTTTCAAGTCGCTTTGCAGCCATTTCAGGGTCGATTTATCGCCAAAACGCTGCCATGAGTGTTTTATCATTCGAATCGCGAGCTACTCTACATACACGACTTCTGAAGCAGGACGCGAGTTGTTTTCTTTGCCTTTCTTTGCGCTTTGGGGACTCCGGTGAGATCCCTTTTTATTCCGCCAAGTATTCCGCGCCGCTCGGACCAGAAGCGACGACGCGGACCGACCGACCGGAAGTCGGCAAAATGAGGCGGGGCTTTCGCCTACATGAATACCGTGCGCGATGTGGCGTATGTGCGCACAGCACCGCCGCACACCGTGCAGCAAGGGTTGGGAGCGAGAGAGAGGGAGCGGGAGAGAGGGAGGAGGGAGAGAGAGGGAGAGAGGAGGCCAGAGTCTTCCTAGGGCTGGCCCTAGCGGCCCTCGTGTCAGAGGTGCGCAGAGCAGCCGAGCGGCAGCCAATCACAGCGCTTTGGTATCGCCTGGGAGCCGGCCCGGCCAGAAACCACCCCGTCTGAGGCTAGTCTGCAGGCGAGCCGACGCGCGCTCAGCGGAGGGAGTAGTCTCGTTCGGGGTGTCCCTGGCCCAGGCGATACCAGCCCGGAGCTCTGCGCACCTCTCACACGAGGGCCGCTAGCTGGCCCACGCCCCACTGCGCGCCCGGGCAGATGAATCGGATGAGTTAGACTGACAGTTCAGTCAGACTGCCAACTCCTGCTAGACTCAGGAGGAAGGGGGGAGGGGGGAGGGGAGTCTCGCCTGGCAATGCGGGCGTGAGGCTGGTCGCCGCGCGGCGCTAGAGGTGCTTTGCCCCGCCCCGCCCCGCCCCGCCGCGCCCCGCAGCTCTCTGCAGCCGTCCGCGCTCATTGCCGCACGCCGCGTTCCCGAGCGGAAAACAACAACAGTAGCAACAACAACAACAACACCGAAAGAGTTCCGGCGCGAAGAAGGAGAGGGGGAGGGAGGGGGCTCCAGGCTCTCCTGAGCTCGCGAGACGGCAACTGCTGGACGATGGCGGTGGTGCCGGCAGGGCTCCAAGAAAATCGAATAGGAAATTTCGCTTGAGAACAGCGGAAGTGCGAAGCACGATCCCAACCTAAACCGGAGGGAAAAAAAACACACACACACACACACAAAAACAACAACTGACGGTTGATACATAGCGCCATTTCGCCATTTCTAGTACGGTTCTTTCATCGTTCTTTCTTCTCCCGCCATTTCAGAACTTTGAAGTGCCCCATATGTATCAGAAATATGGCGCTTTAGTCTATTTACAGCAGCGGGAGTGGGAAACGCAACAGACACCCCGACTTTGCCTTTCCGTAAAATGGCTCTGAATGGTCGAGCTGATCGGGAGCCACTCGGAAATTTTAAGAATGAAAAGCGGTCACATCAGTTTTTATCTGCTCCCCGCCACTGTACATGTTTGCTCTTTCAAGTCGCTTTGCAGCCATTTCAGGGTCGATTTATCGCCAAAACGCTGCCATGAGTGTTTTATCATTCGAATCGCGAGCTACTCTACATACACGACTTCTGAAGCAGGACGCGAGTTGTTTTCTTTGCCTTTCTTTGCGCTTTGGGGACTCCGGTGAGATCCCTTTTTATTCCGCCAAGTATTCCGCGCCGCTCGGACCAGAAGCGACGACGCGGACCGACCGACCGGAAGTCGGCAAAATGAGGCGGGGCTTTCGCCTACATGAATACCGTGCGCGATGTGGCGTATGTGCGCACAGCACCGCCGCACACCGTGCAGCAAGGGTTGGGAGCGAGAGAGAGGGAGCGGGAGAGAGGGAGGAGGGAGAGAGAGGGAGAGAGGAGGGAGAGAGGAGGGAGAGAGAGGGAGAGAGGAGGGAGAGAGGAGGGAGAGAGGAGGGTGAGAGAGAGGGAGAGAGAGAGAGAGGGAGAGAGAGAGAGGGGGGGAAAGAGAGGGAGAGAGGGAGAGATGGGGGGAGGAGGAGAGAGAGGGAGAAAGGAAAAGAGAGAGACGGAGAGAGGGGGGGGGGGCACTACACACATTCTCTCGGCGAGAATGACGCCTCGGCGGCCTGCTGTCGCTGCTGCTCTGCTTTTTATTCCGCTCGCGCCATTCAATCGGACGCGGAGGCGACCAAACAACTCGCGGCGGCGGGGGTGGGGGTGGGAGAGAGAGAAAGGGAGAGAGAGAGAGAGCGATAGAGAGAGAGAGAGAGAGAGAGGGAGAGAGGGGGGGGGGAGCAAGACTCGCCGTCAGCAAAGCATCGGGGCGGCGGCCGTTGATCGCCCGATGATCTCTGTGTGTGGGCCGACCACGGCGATAGAGACGGGGTATGCCCCGCCGAAAAAAAAGCTTGCGTTCTACCCAAATTTTTGAAATCAGCGCCGATCAGGTGTCATTCATTGTTTATGGGCCGACGTGTGTGAATCGTCGCGTACTGCGCAGCAGCGAGCACCTTCGCCACGATGAATAGGTATTATTCACCATGGGTTTACCACCATAGGGAACTCGCCAGGCGGATACGCAAGGCAGTGTTGTAAGCTAACCAGAAGGAGCGAGCAAGAGAGAGAGAAGGAGAATTTCATTCAAATGACAACTCTTGACACATTCTGAAAACTCAGACGGCGACAGACCTCGCGACAGACAGCAGACAAGCAATCGCGGCTGCGCATGACGCGAGCGCCCGAGCCGCTGATATCGGGTCGTCGGGTCTTCGAGAACCCCCTCCCCCCTCCTCCTCCTCCTCCTCCCGTCTAGGCCACGCAGACAGAGGCGCAGAAAGCGGCAGAGATAATCGCCCTAGTTTGGACGCGCGAGGAAAACAACACCGCGCCGATAAAAGCCCTTGTGTGTTGTGTGTGTGTGTGTGTGTGTGTGTGTGCGCGCGTCTGTGTGTCTGTGTCAGTGCGTCTGTGTGTGCGTCTGTCTGTGTGTGTGTGCCCGTGTCTGTGGGGGGAGGGGGCGGGGGCGGCCCAAGCAGCCTGCGGACGCGCGCCTCTGGTCCCATAAGGACCACATTGAGCTACTAAAAAAAAAATGGTCCGAGAGGGAGTCGAACATGGACCTGCGGGTTGCTTCTCTTGCACGCTACCCCTCCGCTACGCAGCGGGAGGTGGAGAGAGAGCGTCAGCTGGCCCTCTTCAGCGAAGGGGCGCGCGAGCGGAGGTCCCCAAATTCCAGTTGTGGGTTAGGAAACACTATTTCCATGTATGGGTTGGGAAATTCTGGTTTGTGGTTGCAGGATTGTCAACCCGACACTAAAATTCAAGTTGTGGGTCTGTTAATGACAAACCTCTTATCCAATTCGGAATTTTTCGTTTCCAGGCATGAATTTTCTACCTTCGCACCAAAATTCCACAAGTCCACATAGACTTGAAAATTCAAATCCTTAAAAGGGATTGGCCTTTGCAAACCCACTGGGTTGGGAATTGAAAATCCCAGTTGCCGCTGGGAAATGATACACCCAACGGGCTAGGAAAATTCTTAATATTTTTTACAGTGCGGCGGACCCGGCCACCACCTGCATCGCACATATTATTACACAACAGCTGCTGACGCCAGACCATAGTAACGACTCAAACAGAAATGAGTGAACGAACACATTACAGTAGTACTATTACACGACTCGAAAGGGCTTTGATTCGTTGAACAACAGAGCACAGACCGCGCTTCCTGCTCATGTATGAAAGAGGGTGAGAAGTCTTAATATTTAGGGGGGGGGGGTGCTTATAAAGCCCCTTTACTACTCCCGATGTAACACTCTACTATCTCATAGCGCGTAGCTGACACCAAACAGACTTTATGTTATCTCCCCCCCCCTCCCCCACGAAATTCGCTCCGAAACAGACTGAAAAACAACCCATTCGACATCATCCAGGGAGAGAAGTGGCGTAAAATAGAGTGTAGTATTCCACGTCTGAAAAAGGAATCTGGAACGGAACCCGAAGAAATGGTACATCACACGACGGCCGCATGCGTGTTTCCTTCTGATTGGCCGAAGCTGATGAGGTCAGCCAATGAGCGCCCAGGTGGAAGAGGACCTTCCAGCCATGCAGTACGCGTACTCCCACACCCCCACAATTGTCATAAGGTGACGCGACGCGGTGTCGGTATCCATCATGGACATACATGGTCGCCATGAGCCCCCTGGCCGCGCCCTCCACTTCAAACTTCAGATGAGTTTTTTTTCCCGCCCCGATAAGCCCCGGCTATATCGTTAATATCGCGTCGCCAGGAGCGACCCCGAGCTCTCTAGGTGGGCGTCAGAGAGGCAGGCTGCTTATTAAAAGTTGCTGCGCACAATACGGAGGATATATCAAACGTGCGGGCGCGGTTGTTGGACCCGGCCCGCCCCTTACTAAAAGGGACACATAACAAGTGACTCACTGAAACTCCCCTCTGGCGACTCCGTCGTCCTCCCCCCGCACCGCCAACACATTGGCGCCAGGGGGGCGCAGGGGGGAGGGTTTTGGGTCCGCGTCGCGTCGTCGTCGGCTGTTTCGGCGAGCCGCTTCGCAGAAAAATTCTGCCCATGGCGTTCCAACAACAACAACAGCGGCGGCGGCAGCAGTACCGACAGCGGGGCCCTCTGGGCACCCAGTTGTTGCATGAGTCAAGGGTGCCATAACCCTCCTTTCTCCCCCAACCCCATTCTGCCTCCCGTGCCAACAAATGCCGTGCGAATCACGCTTTCGGTATTCCGCGCTGTCCGCTGTCACTTTTGCGACCTCCCAAACGGCATCGCCCCTTTCTCTCACCCTCTCCACACAACCACATTCATAGCCAAACCGCATGAAGCGGAAGCCCTGACCGAGGGGATCGACCGAGCTCCACGATGTTCACGACGGTGTTCCCCACGATGTTCACCGCAATGTTCAGCACGATATTCTGAGCCTCGATCTCCACCGCAGCAGCAGGCTGCAGCAGGAAGCACCTCGACCCAATGGAAGCAGCTTTACTAGAACTCGACGGCGTACTGTACACTCGAATCCAAGCTTCCCCTCCCCCTGATTCCTCTCACCTCGGAGGGTGGAGACGCAGAGCACCCCCACATGATATCCTGGAGCCAATGCTCGACGACGACGAAGAGGTGCAGACTGCTCTTCGACAGCGGGGAGAGGGGGGGGGGCTTAGATACCTGCAAAGAGCAAGCTAGGCGAGCTAGACCCCTTCTGCGACAGGTGAGAGGGGGGGGGGGGTGGAGAAGATAGGCATTTAGCTCGCTCTTTGTAGGTCTCTGGAGGGAAACCCTCGTCGCGTTGCGTTTGCCGACCATTTGGCGCGTCTCGTCTCACGTCAGACCCCTCTCCACGGAGAGGGTCGCGAGGGCGCCTTTGGCTGAGGCAGTGGTCGCCAGACTCTTGCTTGATTCGGAAACAACAAGCGGAACATCCGGAAATCGAACGTGTTTAATACAGAGCGTAGCCTGACGAGTCTGCCACTTGCCCCACTCTGCGAAAGAACGAAAGTACGTTGCAGGTAAAATTAGTGCAATCTCGCTTTTCTCGGATGGAAACGATCACAAGTTCGGAGAAAAAATGGGCAGGGCAACGAAACAGAATAATAAATGTGCGCTTGCCAAGCGGGAACTTTTGTTTTAACGAGAAGAGAGATACATTAAAAGCGGGGAAAGACGAGGGGGGGGGGGCAAGCTGCTCCTTTCAGAATGCCGTACAGTACATAGGCTATACGACACAAGGGGTGCGACAGAGCCAAAAGACCTCAACACACCCCTCCACCCGAGCCTCCACCCCTCTCCCACGCCCAGCAGCCGTGGCGGCCGCGACTTGGTATGTGACGGTCAGAAGCGGCCACGGCAGGCCACAGGCCACGCCACGCCTACCCGGCTCTTGGCAAACGGGGACGGGTTCCTAAAATTACCTCAAATGCGAATAGCTAGGAGGGAGGGGGCGATACATCAGCGAGAGAGGACAGACCCCGACCACCACAAAGGGAGCCGCATGTGCTTCTGTGTGAGTGTGTGAGTGAGTGAGTGTGTGTGTCTGCACACGGCCCCAGAGATGCACTCTTGCACACGCCCCCATCTCCCCCTTGATGCTCCATCCAAAAATATTGGTCTACATATACTATTTTCATCAAAAGATTCACCATATTCCCTGCCTCTTTGATGCAGCAAGACCCATACTACTCTTTTTCTCTCTATTTACGTCGCTCCTCTCCCCGCTTTTTTGCAGAAAGGGTGAGGTTGTCCCATCTTTTTGGCTCGTACTGTACCTGTACCGCATCTGCAGGCAGGCTTTGCCTACTGTCGCTCCACGTGGCCGCCTTCTGGCCCCCTAGCGATTAGGCAACCCGCCCGCACTGTGGATGTGGTTCAGTACGAAGAAATAAAAGTACGAGGTCTATGGAACATCCTTGTACAACAGGCGCAGCGCCTGAACGAGAAAACATCCCCGTGTAAATGAGGCCCTGCAGAAAGACGGTGGTGTTGTGGTGTACAATGAGTTCGGAAGCATCGTGGTTGGTACCCAGCAGCGAGAAAAAGCAGTGCGTACTGAAGTTTAAAGTACGTGAAGCCGAGCAGGGCCTCCCGTCAGCTTGGCTCCCCTGCTGTTGCTGACGGCTGACGGCTCGCCCCGCTTGTCCTGACGCGGTATCAGCAGGAGAGTGAGAGAGAGAGGGAGAGAGAGAGAGAGAGGGAGCGAGAGAGAGAGGGAGAGAGAGA
>NW_026267204.1:1024073-1025692 GCF_000697945.3 Frankliniella occidentalis
GGAGGGGCAGACAGGGGGTGCGGGCGGTGCGGCCGGCCCCCGCACCAGCCGCCTGGCGCCGCCTAGCGGGCCTCACCGGAACCATCTCGCCGCGGTCCGCGGCCGCCGCTAGAGGGCAGCGCTGTCGCCACCACCCGCGCCTCCCGCGCCCACCGCCACTATCTGGCTGGCACTTCCCCCCGCGGGACTCACGCGGACATGAAAAGGAGCTCTATATTTGAATTTTGCGCGCCTTTCGGTCCTTACACCGTCTGGCGGGTTCCGCTTCCGGCTGCGGGGGGCGGGGCTGTTCCCTCCGCCGTAGCGCGCCCCTGCTCTAGCCCCGGCCCGTAGGCACCGAGCAAAAGGATTGTCCACTCGATCGTCGTCATGGTCCCGTCTTGATGACCGGCTCCAGTCGGGCCATTACGTTCCCCCTTAGTGGTGCTGCAGCTGCACTTGTGTGCTCTGCTCTGCACTGGAACCTATGTCAGGGTCAGAATGTTTAGACACAGGTCTTGATTTAAGGCATTTCAAGTCTATATTTGTCAATGCTTTATTAGTTCTTGTTTTGTACGGTTGAAATGCGATGATTACAAATCTCAATATTACTGCTGCATCTGCATCCAGTCTCTGCACTCTAGCCTCCGCTTTGGTCTCGGCACTGATCTCCGCATCATGGTAATCATGGTCTCTGGTTTGTGCGTTAATACGTTAATACGTTCAAAAACGTCAATTAAAAATCTCAATCCCTCAATCTCAAATAAATCTCTTCTCTGCTCAATGGCTCACTTGGCTCTGTGATCACGGGATCAACGGAACGGACCGCCCTTCGCAAGCGCGCCGCAACCGCCGCCAGGGCAGAGCGGCTGCAGACGCAAACCGGCACCGGGTGTAGTACCAAGAACCCAATCAAAGAGCTCCCAAATAGAGTGGTTCAGCGAGCAGCGAATACAACGCATTCGTGAGAGGTCCCGAGCACGGGCGGTACGGGCAAAGGAATGAGGTAAGTAGGTTCTGTTCTCAACTCGGTTGTGGAGGTGGTGGTTGTGATGGTGGTGGTGGTATTGGTAGGGGGGGGGGATGACAGCCGCAGTTCACCCTTTCCCTTATCACTCTTCCTAATGGTAACTCTCTTTACGAGTATGGTTGATCGTACAGTAGCCGTCACGATTCTGGCCTTCCACCATGCTTCCGACATGCAAGTTTACATGCAGGAGGACTCTCTCTCTCTCTCTCTCTCTCTCTCTCTCTCTCTCTCTCCCTCTCTCTCTCTCTCGCTGCGCCCCCCCTTCTCTCTCTCTCTCCTCTCTCCTTTCTCATTCTCACACACACCGTGGAGGGGATTGGCCCCCTCTGGCAGTTTGATCGGGGGATGGAGGCAAGGCTCAGCAAGGCGTAGGGGGCAAAAGGGCGATACTTAAGGAAGTCGTAGTCCACCACGCGATCCACCACACCAATAAGAAGTACTTATTGTTTACTCGAGAGGGAAATCTCTCGCACGTGGATAGACTGTGTCTTGAAGTTTTAGTAACTTTTACCGTGGAGCAAGAGTGAGTGAGTGAGTGAGTGAGTGAGTGAGTGAGTGAGTGAGTGAGTGAGTGAGTGAGCGAGTGAGTGAGTGAGTGAGTGACGGAGGG
>NW_026267204.1:1025742-1028962 GCF_000697945.3 Frankliniella occidentalis
GAGGGAGGGAGGGAGGGAGGGAGGGCACTGAGAAAAATGTTCGGTCATTACGACCAAAAAAAATTGGTTGTTGCAACTACGTCGAACTGTTGACTCCGTCCCCTGAGTTACAAGGTGTTCGCCAGACCACGTCTCCTGTAACAGGCTTCGCCGAGCGAGCGAACGAGCGAGCCCGGCCCCGCGCGAGTGGGCTCCCGGCGGGCTCTCTAACTAACACCACCACATCGCAGGTGGAGCTCGGCGTCGAAGGATTACGGGTGCCCTGCGGTGCCCTGCGGTCATGCCGCGGTGCTGCGGCGCCCTGTGTTCGACGTTACTCCAGAGCCACACCGCGCCCCGTCTCGTGCTCGTTGCTCGTGACCTCCTTCCCCTGCTTGCTCCAGGGCCCCTCGCAATCAACCCCTAAGGTCGTCGCCGAGCAGCCAGCAGTTCGGCTGCAGGGGGAGAAAAGGGAGGGGGGGGGGGGGCGGTCGGTCTGAGATTGACTGCACAGACTGTATACCGACAAAGAGGCGAGAGGAGAGAGGGCGGGGACAGCGTGAGAGAGGGTGTTAACTTACAGGAAATGAACTCAAAATCGAGGGGGCAACAACTCCGGGAATCATTTAAGTACATCTGCCTGGGATTCCTCGGGATGAAAATGAATCCAAATCAACAGAAATCGCCTAAACTAAGCGGAAAATTAGTGGAAGTGGTTCAAATTAGTCGAAATAAGCGTTTTCTACCACTAGAAAACCTTAGACATAAATACATAGCCGAAACGGACGGAGTCAGTGGGAATCAAGTATTTCACGGAAAAAAATAATTCGTTGCTTCAACCCATGTTTGAGTTGATTTGGAGCTTGCAAAAAGAATTCGTTGTGGGAACAAAATATCCGTTGTTTTAATCAAGCGTTTGCTGGTAGAACGAATTCTTAGTTGTGAGAGCGAATAGATCGTTGACGAAGTGAATAAATCTGATTGCTGGAACGAAAGCGTTTTTAGTTGAATCAACGATCGCCTTCGCTCTCTCAGCGATGTGTTCGCTGCTCCGACGAATTTTGCGTTGCATTAGCGAACACTTGGATGAGACAACGAATTAG
Source organism: Frankliniella occidentalis (assembly GCF_000697945.3). Lineage (NCBI taxonomy): Eukaryota > Metazoa > Arthropoda > Insecta > Thysanoptera > Thripidae > Frankliniella > Frankliniella occidentalis. Next base: position 1,026,825 of record NW_026267204.1, read on the forward strand.
TTCGTTCTCACAACCTAAGAGCGTTAGTGATTCCTATATCAACCTACGTATGAGTTGGATGAACTAATTATTTTTCTCCGTGTTCGGGAATCATGTGTACACATCGAAAGGGAGTTATTGCCCCTTCGCTCACAATACTGAGTGTCCCATTTAAGGCGGGATTTTCTCGCCACAGGCAAAAACGAAAGTCAGAAATGTAAAGTATAGCAAGTTGCTGTTTCTTTGAGTAACAGAGTGCAGCAAACTTAAACTGCTATAAGCCGGAAGAATCCCGTGAAATTCATGCTGAAATACATCCGTTTCAACACACTTATTTTTACCTTTCCTAATGGACTTGCCGACAACGGATGAAACCCAACAGCACACTGTTGGTCCGGGCCGTGATGTTGGTCGGCTAACCACTTTGTTTCGACAGCACTGGAGGGAGAGGGGGAAGGGCAGGGGAGGGGGGGGAGCCATCAGCCCCTTCGATTGGTAATGCGGGGGTCGAAGAGCGGGGCTGAATAAGGGGCATCTGACGTGTCGGAGGAGACGCCGCCCCCCCCCCCCTCTCCCCTACCCCAGGTCCACAATCAAAACACAGAGTCGATGATGGGTGTTTGAAGGCGTTTGATGATGTTTGATGACATTTGATAAAGTTTACCGCGTACGAGCACTCTTTCCATCACCCATAGGTACTTTGAGGTATTTCCCCGATAGTTTCAGGCCACCTCACCCTCCGGCTCCTCCAGTACAGCTCCCGGTGAGAGGTGCCCTCCCCTGACAATGGCCTGCGGGGCGCGCTGACCCCCTCGCTCCCGCGTCTAAAAAGGGAAGCCCGGCCGTGCTGCTGTGCTTTGTCTTGCCCCCTTCTCTCCCTCCCGACTGGCTTCTGTCCCAATGTGTTTGGGGGGGGGGGGGGGGCGCTTGCGACCTACGACCCTCATGCCTCGCAGAGCAGCCTTTTGTGTGAACGAGAGCACAAGAAACGAGGGCGAGACAACGTATTGTAAACGGGGCAGCCCAGCGAGATAAAGAGGCGAACAACGAACAACGCGTCGTAAAATTGAAAATTGCGCTTTATTTAAATTGTGCGAAGATGAAAGGGTTGCCTTTCGGATGCTCAGCGATTGGCAACACGGGAAAACATTATGTGGCATGTGTCACATTTCAAGTGGGAACATCGATGCCCATATGGTGTGCCGTTTCAACGACAACCCGCCTGAACTGAGAACTGGGAACATGAACATTCACACACCTGCAAGTGTTCTCCATTCACACACTTGACTTTCCAGTGCACCGCGAGGAGGTGGCCGCAAACGCCGCACACAGAAGACCCCGGCCCTACCTGGCCACACAATGCCGCTTCAGCGGAGATGGAGATCTCGGTTCAGGCGGGTCGTCTTTGAGGCGATACGGAGCTCCGCTAGCGGCGCACGGCAGCGTTGTGCGACGGCGCCGAGATTTTCTATTTCCATGTGTCACAGAGTGGGCCCGGACCCGCGGGCAGGCCGACCCGACCGACCCGACCGACCCGCGCCTGTGCGCCCCGGCGCTGCTTTTCCGGGGAGTCCCATTCAGGAACACTCTTTTTCTACGAAATGGAAACTTTTTTGCGGGGCACGTTTTCCTCTTCCCCCTGCAAACATCAAAGCGTAGCGTGATCACATTGTAGTGCCGCTCCGATGTCAAACTAGGCTAATGAGGAGGACGAGCATACATTGCTGCCTCTGCTTGCGAAAAACAGAACACGAAAGTATTATGTACATTATACAACCAGAGGAATGCCCTACGGTGTTTTTCTTTTTCAAATGGAACGGCAGCAGTCTGATGGTGCTAGGAGGAAGGGAGAGGGAATTGGAGGGGGGGGGGGGTCTGCAGGGAAGGACTTTCGCGCCGCACACCTCCCATGATGGGGTAGGAGAGGAGGTGGCAATGATTCCCGATACCCTCCTCCCCCTCCAACGCTCCACGCCCCCTGCATCGCGGTGCTTACTTGTGCATAGAGGGTGAGGGGAGGAGAGGGGGAGGGCTGCCCCGGCGCTAGTTTTATGCGTAGGGCAGTAAAGCTGGTCTTGTTTATGGCCGACAGCAGCGCTGCAGGAGAGGGATGAAAGAGAGAGAGAGAGAGAGAGAGAGAGAGAGAGAGAGAGAGAGAG
>NW_026267204.1:1029847-1032788 GCF_000697945.3 Frankliniella occidentalis
GGAGGCCCACAACATGAAGTTTTGGTTTCAGGCAGTTGCTCCAACAAGGCGACGCGCTCGCGACAAGACTCTCTTTCGTGGACAAGTTGTCGAGACGAGAACGAGGCGCACTGCAAACCCTAGAGTGAGGTTTCGAGCCCGAGAATGAGTGAGACAGTTATTTTTCCTCGCCCAATCAAAGCGAGGACTTTTAGGCCTGAGTCATTTGCACCGAATTCGCACTCTAAGGGAGTGAGAATTCTGATCTATCGCCCAGTTGCAGTGAGGAATCTCACTCACATTGGGTGACGACCGTAAATAATGACTCAAAAAGATTGAGAAAATTAATCTTGCTCTAAGGAGAACGATATTTTTAGGGTCACTGATCGTCAAGATGTTTTGGGCAGTCTCCTTGCTCTGCAAATCTAACTGTGTTACAACTTGACTGTTTAAACTGCAAAACTAAAAGTTTTGAAACTGTAAAACTTTAAGTTTTGCAGTTTAAACTGTCAAGTTGTTGAACAGTTATAGATTTTCAAAGTGTGTCTCTGCCAGAAGGATTCCCCCTCCCCTCTCCTCGCTCTCTCTACAGAGTCGTCCCGGTCTTCGGGTCCCACGGCACCGCCAGGGCGGCAATGCATTGCCGCTTCTGGGACCCGATCCGAAGCAGACCAAAGTAACGCTGCGACGTCTATAGCAGAGGGCAATCAGTCAACCGTCTAATTTGCAGCAATATGAGGACTGGTCGCTTGTCTCGGCAGCTCAGGGTGGCCTTTGATCCAGCTCCTTCTCAAGTAGCAAACGACTTCTGACTCGGGCTTATTTTGTGCCCTATATGCTTTTGGCCGCGCGCGTGTTTCCGTTTTGTTTGGGGTGGGGGAGGAGACGGGCGGGGGTCACGAGTCTAAGACGCCTGCTCTGATCCGCGGGGGAGCTGAGCTCGCCGCCTGTGGTCCGGGTGGTAGGCAGCCCGCTGGGCACGGCTGCTCGACGGGCCGGCCCGGGCCCGGCTCCTAGAGACGCAGTGCCGCCCTCCTGGGTAACCATGGCAACGACCCGCCCCGCCCAGCAATCGGCGCCCATGTGTCGGTCGCTACAACTTGAAACGCAAGGGCGTCAAAAAATAACGCTTACGTGTACGGGGGATTTTTAATTTTTAGAGGAATTAGACTATGTGCGTTCCTCTCGAAGATATGAACATTTTTTTAAAATCGCCAAATCTCGCTCGATTTTGACAACTAAGGCTCCCGGTGACATCGCCCTATAGAAAACCACCCCCGCGTAGCCTCTAGGATAGTGTTGACTGCCTTCCAGGGGCCAATAAATGGCCAGTAAATGATCCAGTTTCGAGGTTTTTCGTAGTTTGTCGGGCTCCTGAAGCGACTGAGAGAGGTCCGCTGAGATGTTTTAGAGGTTTCGTCATGTTGGTCTAATGGGCCACTGTTCAGGGAAACAGCCGGTCAGCCGGCCGGACTGGGTTGCAGCGCTAGCAGGCGAGGCGCAACAAGCATAAATGGGCATTTTAAGAAACCGCGTAGACTAGACTAAAATCGCTGTTTATCGTCCATAAGTGATCGAGGGGGATCAAAATATTTTGCTTTTAACTCATCAAGACCAAATACCATTAAACAAACTACGCTAATGATAATACTTGGTTCGATTTAAGACTTTTTTTTCCCGGAAGAGAGGTCATATCATAGCGGTCGGGAGAGGGGGGGGGGCGAGGAGAGCGAGGGAGACAGAGAGACAGAGACTTGGAGACTGAAGCTCCCTATTGAAGGTAGGCAAGAGCAGCCATAGATGGGATGTCTGGAGCTGGGACAGAGAGCGGCAGGGGAGGCCATCTATCCATCAACCATGGCGGCTAGGCGAAGGCGGGCGGGCCGCAGGGGCACAGCCCGGCACAGACTACACTATGCAGTGCCATGCCTACGGCCTCCGCACGGCCGATGAAGCTCGAGAGCGGCGCCCTTATACCTCTTTGTGCCGTGTAGCGTGTCAAGTCGGAAAGGGGGGAAGGGGTGCAGACTACCCAGAGGACCCCGAGGGAGGACGCCGTCGTTCGTGGAGCTGAAAGCTCTCTGGAAACGCGAATGTGCGGCGGATGTCGCACGAAAACAATGCCAAGTTTACAGCGTACGGTACCTCCAAGTAACAGGCAGTCCCCTCCTTTGGTAGTTTTGTTTTTGCTTATCACGAACTCCATATGACAATCGCACACAATCACAACACAAAACATGCACTCGGACATCTCGCGACACTTTTCCGCGGATCTGCACTGCAACTGACCGCTTGCTCGGCAGAGCTAGCTCTCACTCATTTGGTGAGAACCAATCAGAGGCAGCCTGGCGCTCTCTTCGCACACTCCGACCTCCGACAGCCCCACCCGGGGCGGCTGCATCCGGAAGACGTCTCCGGCTCCGGCCCGCGCGCGAGCCCACCGGTAAACTAATGTTATACGTAGTAACAATTACAGAAACTATTTTTACTGATCCTGATCCAATACTTTACCGACAGTATAGTAGGGGTGACAACCAACCTAACAAACCTCGAACAACCTCGGGTGGCCACCCCTGGTGCAACCAGGTTGCGCTAGGGTTTTACCGTGGACGGGTATAAACGCACGGACGAGGAAACAGGCCAACTAACAGACAGACACGCAGACAGACAGACAGACAGACACACAGACAGGCACACAGACACACAGACAGGCACACAGGCACACAGACAGGCACACAGACACACAGACAGGCCAGCGCGCGTAATAATTCCCGGCAGCTCCCGTCGCCATTGGCGGAGCGCACATAGGGCTTTTAATGCCTGCATTTTACGTCGCATTACACGAGAGCACGAGCTGCAGGCGGAGAGGAGAGGGGAGGGGGTGAGGGAGGGGGAGGGCTTGATGTGATGCTGAGCGCACCGCAACCCGCGATGGGTGGGGGGTGCTCGCGGAGCGGAGGGG
>NW_026267204.1:1033633-1035329 GCF_000697945.3 Frankliniella occidentalis
GGGGGGGTGTACACATTAAACCCTCTCTTCACTGAGAGAAATGTTTCGTTGCACACATCAAAAATTGTTCGATCAATCGGACTATGGCCATCAAACTTTTAGTCACAGCAACTAAAATTTTGGTTACAACAACCAAAACTTCGGTTACAGAAACTAAAATTTTGATGCCTATGACTAAACTGGATGGATCGAACGAAATCGTGGCCATCAAAATTTTGATGGATGCAACGAAACTCAGTGTGTGGACGGAAAACACTTCCTCACTCTTATCATAGCTGGTAATCACCAATCACTAACGAAGGGAAGCTGCTGGAGCGCGTCTAGATGATGGGGGCAGGCTGGAGCTAGGGGCAAGACGCTACTGAGTCTATGGATGACCAAGTAATTCTACCCTGACGTCGGCCAATCAGGCCCTCCTTTTGACCGACCCCTCCCCCTTCCCCCGGCCACAAGCGCAGCGGCGACGGGTGGCCCTCGGGCCCAACCTGCGACACGGGGGTGGCTTCATCCCTCCAACGCAGCAGCAGCAACCCTCACAAACACTCTCATGTTTTCTTTCCATACTCCGGAAGCCAGGGGCTACATTTTGTGATCGTTCTTTCACTCCTATATTCGTCAATTCGCATTGTTGGTTGGTTATCAACAAGAAACACTGGAAACGACGTAAAAGATTCGACTTATTTGTTGGCGCACATACTGCTTGATTTGGGGACCACTGTCAACCGCATAGGCATACAAAGGCACCAAAGTGTATCACCTTTTAAAAGAAATAAATAAACTCACAATCTCTTGAACACTGTGAAAAAAGTGGGTCGGTTTCCAGGAAAATTTTCCTTGACGCAAGTTGTAAACTTATTATTTGTAATCGTAAAAATACGTGTAGTATGTATCGACTTCAAATCCCTTGGCAAGTAAACGGTAATGAATGTGCTGTCGTAAATTTACTACTTAAATTATAATTCGAGTTTACAATTTTTTTTTGTAAATTTACGACGATATTTTTCACAGTGTAATAGGAGGTTGGTTTTTCATCTTTGTAATGGTGAGTGAGGTGTGTGTGTGTGTGCGTGTGTGTGTGTGCGTGTGTGTGTGTGTGAGCAAGGTGTACGAAGGGCCCGAAGGCTGGGGCCTACCCTTCGCTGAGCCCCACTGGGGCTGGCCCCGTGGAACGGCGAGAAGGGAGTGGAGAGTAATCCCCATTTTGATCCCCCCCCCCCCTCGGCCCTCCAACCACTATAGTTCCGGGAGCAGAATTTTCCCGGAAAAACGGAGGATGAAGACAAGACGGAGCAAGAGGGGGGAGGGCGGAGGGAGAGAGAGAGAGAGAAATGGAAACAGGCTAAAGGGGAAGGGGAAAAGGGAAGTTAAAAGAGGAAGAGGGGGAGAGACGGAGAGGGAGGGGGTGGCTCGATGCACGCTCGGACCGCCACAGTCCGACAGCTCCCGTCAGTCGTCACGCTTGCGAGACTACTCCCACTTCGAGAGGGAGAAAAGGAATATCGAAAGAGGCTCGATCAAACAACGTGTACTAAATACCGGTGCACTACAAAATCTCCTTTGATCTGATCTTGATACCTTTCAACTTTCCCACCAAAATATCATTTTAACTTAGTCTACAGAGAATTGTTGTATCGTACAGTACATACTATAATTGGTGTCGGAGCCTCTTTAAGGGAGGTACGCTGAGGGGGGGGGG
>NW_026267204.1:1036119-1037337 GCF_000697945.3 Frankliniella occidentalis
CCCCCCCCCCTTTCCCCCGGCTGCAACGAGCGCGCCCTAACACCCGTCCAGGCACAGAGCCGGCCCAGCACCCTCGCCTGGCAGGCTTTGTGACTGCGCTGCTGCACGCTGGGCGGAGCGGGGCTGGGCCTGGGATTGGCTCCCCCCCTCTCCCCACCCCTTTACATCCCCTGGCAAAGCCGCGGTCTGCGCGCGCTGCGCTGAAGTTTGCCGTGCCAATCTGGACCCGCTGCACTCTCTGCGTGGGGGGCGGCTGGGGGGCGGTGGGGGGAAGAGGGGGTCTAGTCACCAGTCCCGCTTCCAGTCTGGCACACGGTAAACAAAATTGTTCTTAGTTATTGTCTTGGGGAAGAAAAGAAATGCTCCATGCAGGCAGAGAGAGAGAAGGACGCCTAGCAGTTAGGCAATGGGCGGCCACGGTGCTTGGGCGGGTGGCCTATCCAGAGTTCGTCGGGCGTCAGGGGCTAGGCTGTGCTGCGGACCGATGGCGGCATTCTACTCGTTTTCTTTCTTCCTTTCCAGTGTTATTCTTTATTTTAAAGTTCACACGTGAGAGAATCATTTTTGATCAAAAAGTTAGCCTGGTGGCTTGAATTTTCTTTTTACCGGCCATTGCTTCATGGTTAACATGATTTGCAGTCTCTTCTTGAACATCGAGAACTAGTGTGGGGTTGCTGAAAGTTGTAGTTTGATTTAGGTTGATATAGGTTCTGTAGATGGTACTGTACTTTTGCTAAGTGTTGCTAGGTAATTAGAGAGTTGCCCCTCCCCGAAACTCTTTTCTTGGCGATCCTTGCTGCAACTGAGATATAAACGAAGGTATCACCAATCTGCATTTCACTTAATATTTCCAGTCTCAATTTCTCCGACATTCCCTGGTACCTTTCTGTGTTTTCATGCTGGTCTCTTCAACCTCAACTGTTGATAGCGCCTTGCAGGTAGGCAACATCTTGCCTGTAGCGCATGCGTGCACTGCGGTGTAGCCTACCCCGAGTCTTGCAGGCGCCGAGCTCCCGTCATTCGCCGAATGAATCTGAGAAAAGCGGCCCCGCTTCAATCCCACATCCTGCCGATGCTGGACCGAAGATAGAAGTAAGTTTTCTCTTTCTCTCCATTACCCCCCCCCCCCCCCCTTTCCCCCGGCTGCAACGAGCGCGCCCTAACACCCGTCCAGGCACAGAGCCGGCCCAGCACCCTCGCCTGGCAGGCTTTGTGACT
>NW_026267204.1:1037387-1040804 GCF_000697945.3 Frankliniella occidentalis
TCTCTCTCTCTCTCTCTCTCTGCACCGCCCCAGAGGGCATCAGCTCCTCTAGGTGCCCCCAGCGATGCCATTATTTACTCGTTAAATCAGAAATGTTGATCCAAAGGTGAACAACCCAAAGCGCCAAAACAGATTCAAAACTTGCTCGGTTAAAAGCTGAAAAAAACAAAAAAACGGAAGTTCCCCTCTAAAACACTCTCGAGAGCAATCCATAGCAACACACATGTGCCAAAAACTTCACCTTAGTCCTGGTGGCGATGAAGTGTCGTCACGCTTGTTTCTCGCGTGAAAGCCACAGGAAGGGGGGGGGGGGGCACCAACGACCACTTAGTAATTAGCATTCAATGATCGGTTATGCGCGCGTGCGGGATCTTGTGGGGTTGGCGAGGGGGGGGGGGACTGTTTTTGGTCCTCAAATTCCTTGATTAGTTTCCGAGAAGTTTGCCGTCCTTGTGCTTTAAATCCCCCTCCCAGCAGGTCTGGGCGGGACGCGCGGCGCGGACGACGGCCGCTAAGCGGGAAGCAAGAGAGCTGCTCTCCTCTTTCTTCGATCTTGTTATCGCACTCGCCGGACCGGTGTCGAAGGCGAGGAGGAGGTGGGAGGGGGAAGGGCTCTCTTTTAATTGGGGGGGGATCAGAGAGATGAGGAGAGTTGGACGGGAAGAATAAGTGGGAAAATGGGGTCAGTATTGCCCGATATACTCCGCGAGTCCGATAGGCCAACAATGTTTTGCGTCGTATCGTGTCGTTATTGAACGACATATATCGTCCGGGCCAGGGGCTCGTCCGGATGAGGAAAGTTGGGTCGGCGAGTCGGTCGGTCGGTTGGTGGTCGAGCGAACGGAGAGGTGCGGAAAAACTGTTGCCCTTATTAGTCCGAAGATAAATGGACACGTACATTGCTAGAGATGGGAAAGAACAAGGAATATTCTTCTGAAATAATATTGGTCCGCTTTAGACCCGTTGTGTCTCGTATTTAGAGACGTCGAGATGTCTAAGACCCACAAACATGAAGAGAGCCGATTATTCTCCACACTTCAAGCTTTCTTGGTAGGTAGTGCCGCACGAGTGCCGACTGGTTCCCGCGACACGCATTCACTAATGCCTCGTTCTCGAGAACTAGAAGTCCTTATATACACGAATTTGAAAAAGTGTCCCAGAAATCTTGAAGTGTGGGGGAATAATCAGCTCACGGGCCGTGCCTGTCTGACCGGTGTGAGATGCCTGTCTGACCGGTGTGAGATGATGACGCAGATCCGCGCCCCCGCCCTTTAGCACGCCCGGCTCCCCCCTGCTCTTGTTATCGGATACCGAGAAGCGAGACAAAACGCAAGGGGCAGTCGGAGATTGAGAGGAGAACATTACCCCCTCCCCCCTCTCCCCTACAGCGCCGCCACGGCTAGCCCCACCTCGGGGGTGAGGCACGCCCGGTTAGGTCGTGGATTGGATGGCCGGGGCCACGCCATGAGCCGGGCGCAGCGCAGCGCAGGACGCCACAAAGGTAGCAGCGGCAGCGGAGCGGAAATGCAAAGGGCTCCTTGCTTGCTCCCCGCGCCAGCAGCACCAGCAGCGCCAGGGCTTGGTGACAATCACCAGGGGCAGGTGATACTACCCGGAGCAGCAGCCACCCTCCACCCTCCCCTCCCCCTCTTCCCCGAGAGCTACCAGCCGAGCTCAGCGCTCCCCGCTCTCTAATGAAATCTTTTTACTCGACAATAAAACGGTAAAGTGCGACGCCAGGCGCCGCGGGCATTCTGTGCGCTCTTGCTCGGCGCCAAAGCGACGTCGTCGTCACCGGCAAAGGGTCGGGGCTGCATTCTCTCCTCCCCCCCCCTCCCCCCCGAAAGAGAAAAGATCTATCCACTTCGAATCGAGTTGCAGTAATACAGCCTGCGAGGCGATTGGTTTTGTTTCATTGAAAGCGAAGCGAAGAGACCCAAGATCATACTGTTTTTGTGTTTCTAGTGTTACATTAACACGGGAAGAAGGAAATAGTATGGTAAAAGAAACACCGATGCACAATTAAATACATTTCTTTTATGATAATTGATACTCCAAGAACATTTGCATAACTGCTTCTCACAATAGCCACGTTTTTTTAAAAAGATTTGTCTCAGGAACTTTTTTTTTCAATACATAAGCCTGAACAGAACTGATTAGGAATGGGATCGGTGGCACTTGAATGAGAATCTACAACACCTCCAAACACAACTTTGAGCAGAAATAATACAATATGTCTATACGCTGTGTCACTGCTCGCATTTTGAGTTCTATTACTTTATATACACTTTCAATATGTCTTCTCTCTCTATATTTATTTTACATATGTCACATTTTTTCTAAAATATTCCATAATACTGCTTTACTACTTGTAAAAATATGTGCATTTATTTGTTTAGAATATGGTTTTCATATTGGTTAAAGTGAAATGGAACAAAACAATATTAGATAATATACATGGACCTACATTTATAATGAAATTTTGATTAATATTTGAGAGTGACGCAAGGTTGACTACACAAGTTACCACTTGTAGATAAGTAATGTAGATCATTTAATACCGCTAAATTTTTAAAATAACTTTCACTAATCTCTGGCCATAAAACAGAGATGAAGGCGTAAAGAGAGAATGCCAAGAATAATATAGTTCCACAACTAATTTTGACATCCAGAGTACTTGAACAGTGCCAGTCAAGTTGAACAAAATTTAATACTCAAACAACATGCTGACTGAAGAATAGGTGGATGGAATGACAGTAACAACCCAATATCATGGCTCTACAGAGACTATATGGAATAAAAACAACTTTTCATGAGAACTTGTGTTTCTTATCACTCTTGAGCACCTGAGAAAAACCAATCTACAGACACACCTTATAAAAGGTAAGAACCTTCGGGGGCGCCCCGTTTGTCCGAAGCCCGTTTGTCCGAAGTGAAATAATCTATTTTAGTAAATAAAATAACTGAAGTAGTTAGTTACATTATGTTATTTCATTTAGTGGCAGTTGTTGAAATAAGAGCTAAAACAGGTACAGATACCATCAAGAGGGCAAACGAGGTGCCCAACAGCCGCCAACAGCAGTTCCGGACCCTGAAAAGGGTAAGTGAAATAACTTACGCTATTTCACTAACTTAACTTAACTAAGTTAATTAACTTATATTTGAATTAGTCTTGGTTCGCGCCACGCCGTCGAGCGGCTGTGGTGTGCCACGACTCTCGGATCTGTTCGGCTCGGCTCGGCTCGGCCGGCCTTCGGTGTGTCCATTTTAAACACCACAAAGGAACACCATCGCCTTTATGGGGCTTATATCACGCTTTTATAAGAACAGAAGGAATCAGAATTAGAAGAACATAGGTGTTCCACTGAGGTGTTTGACATTGACACACCGAAGGCCGGCCGATCCGAGCCGAACAGA
>NW_026267204.1:1040854-1047394 GCF_000697945.3 Frankliniella occidentalis
AGGAAGGTGGGCAGGAGGACGAGAAGGACGACGGGAGTAGAGAAGCAGCGAGGCAAAAGCAATTACGTTTGCTGCAACCCACGGAGCACCACCGTAGTCACCATGTTTAGGTCGCAATTGGGGGTGGGGATGTGTGTCACGTGGCTTCACCCCCCCCCCCTTGGCTTCCGATAATTGGACTGATTAGCACAAGAATTTGGAGGGGTTCACCTTCGCTCCGAGGTCTATTCGCCGCCATCATTAGCATTACCACCGGGACGACGACGTGGCTCCGCCCTCTCCGCTGGTGCTCTTCAGGACAGACGGGGGCTGCGTGGCACAATGGGACGGCGCGGTGAAAGTTATAAAGCGGAGCCGGCCGCCGCTATACATTTGTACAAGTGCGATCCCCGACCCCTTTCCCTATTCAACTCAATCGTGCGCAGCCCAGGACAAACTTTCCCAACAGAGTGCCCCCGCCGCCCCTCGCCAGCACTCGCAGAGAACCGGAGCGGAAGAAAATGATAGTGCCAACGAAGCCAACGAAAATGTTAGTTCCGACAACTAAACTTTGATCGTGTGATGTAGGTGGGCATGTTGATTTTGCCAAAGGTGTGATCAGTTATTAATTAGTGATATTTTTTTTGTTGGGCAGCTAGATTGTTAAATCGTTTAGAATTTGAAGTCTGTTCAATAGCCTACAATTAAATGTAAAGTGTCCGTGACAAATGGACGAAAAAACGTGACGCACGGACACAAAGGAAAATCAACTATTTTTCGCCCTGAAAACGAAGTAAATTGTTAGGTCAGCCAGCATTATTAAGTAATGAGCTGTGTATCAAGAAAGAGGTCGAACGTTTTTTTAACTTCATTAATGGCTGATTGGAGGTTTGAAAAAAAAATGACGTTTTTAAAGAAAATTCCAATTCTCTCAGAGACTATAAGAGATACGCCGGTTGAAAGTTTTGCCTAAGGCGTCCAAATGACGTGCTCAGAAAGAGACCACCTTTAATTTTCAGTTTTTTCAAATTTCAGACATGTGTAACACCTTTAATCAATTTTTTTACTGTAGACCTCAATAGGTAAAAGTGAACGACTATCGAAAATAAATTTGGCACACACTAAGGATACTAACAATTTTTTTTTTTTTGACGAGATTCGGTGAATTTATTTTTTTACAACTTCTTGTTATGGTGGTTTTGCCCTTTTGCCGGGCCGGGACAGCAAACGGTTCGCTAAATTTACAAAGGCCCATACTTCTGTTCCAGCAAACACACACCATTTTGCATGCCACCGGGGAGAACGACACTTACGGGAGGAGCGCGCGTGGAACAGCTGCGCCAGGCCCTGCTGCACCACCCCGAGCACCAGCGCCAGCGGCGGGCCCAGCACCACCGCCCTGCCGCCCATGTCGACCACGAGCAGCGCGCGCTGGCCTCTCGACTAAGAGCCCGGCCCGCGCCGTATCAGATAGCGATAAGGTCGGGGCAAATGAGTGCAGCGTCACACCAGCCTCACTACAAACACACTACAGATAGTCCCCGCTGCAACTCGACAACGAATGCAAGGTGTCTCGCGCTTGCAACAGCAAGACCACATGAGGGTGTTACACCCACAAATGTATGAGAATGAGACCACCGCCACAGCATGTGTGGAACAGTTCCAAGTCTGAGAGCGTATCATATCGTATATATCACACTAACATCCGTGAGAACATTAGCGCGCTTGGAAGGGTGATCTAGTGACGCACGTGTGCAGTCCATAACTCTTGCACAGTGTGATCTTCCACTTGTAAGCGTTAGACATGCCTCGGCTTGGACTGCATCGCACTTGAGTCCCCAGCCCCAGACTGGCGTGTGCTTGGCCGAGCCCCTGCGGACCGTCGCTTAGGCCGCCCGCCCGGCCGCTCTGCGCAGCTCGAAGAGCGTGGCCTACCCGCCAGGCGTTAACCACCCAAATACGAACAGCAACAGCCGGGGGGAAACGCGTAAATTAATTTCAACGACTCTCTCCATCCTGATGAGGGTCCGACTTCTTCCTTTTGCAGCGTTACAAATGAATCACAACAATTCCTGTCCACTTTTATTAACAAACACCATACTCCATACGGTTTCTAATGGCAGAAAATACTATTTCGACTAATTGGATTTAAGCCTTGGTGTTTCCCACTTTAGTTTCTGTGATTTCCATCGATTGCTTTTAATTATGATGATTCCCAGGCCGTTGTACACATGATTTCCGAAGTGGTCGCCCCTCGTATCCTGCGGCAGGGATTGCTCTCGGTCTCTCTCTGCCGGTCGCTGCCCTAATACTGCAGCTCCCACTCGCGACGCTTTCGGCATGGATGATGCGGTGATCCTCCACACAAAGCCAAAGTGCTTTCACGGACAAAAAGGCTTGGTTACGGCAACCCATCGTGCTGTGCTGAGCGTGTGTTAGTAAAACCGACCGAACCACGCTGGGATGAGAACACAGGTAAAACAAAGGAGGGCTGTCAAACCTTTAAAATGCAACCTTTTAATGCACCAAAGGCATTACAGAACTTTTATGTTTTTTTCAACATGTTTCCTCCCTATGCCACACAATTGGATTCTAACACCCATTTTCGTAATCTAAACAAAATTCCGCGTTGAACGAGCCTAATGTAGTGGGGTGCTGTTCGGATACTGCATAAATTGATTGCAGTTTTAGTAATTTGACTTTCCTCTTTATATGCAGATTGCTTATCAGAAAGCTAACACACATGGGCACGTCTGACGCGGAATTTTGCGAGGAGTGCTATAACGTATCCCAAAAAGTGACTGGTTTGCCCAAACAGAAAACATTTTTAATTTTGATATCGATATTGCGATATCGGCCCAATATCGAGTACCTCGATATAGGGGTGATATCGTATCGACCTTTGATATATAGTGATATCGCACAGCCCGAGCACAGCCCTATCCGTCGCTTGTCGCAACTAAACCTGCTGCAGCTATGCGGCTTGGCTGTCACAATCAGAAAGTCGATACTCCCGGACTCTATTGAGAGACATGGTCGTAACGATCGAATTTTACGGTTGCCCACGACCAACCATTTCTTCCGTGTTGATGTTGCAATTAATTAATCAATTGGCTCTGTGCGAAACACACGCCCCGCTAGGCTAGATAGCGATGGCGGACGTTCTATTCAAAATCCCACCAGTCAAAGCGAATGCAACGAGGAAATGTGGTATAATGGAGGTGGTCTTTAGAGTCGAACAAAAAGTGGACGTACAAACGGTGTGTTCCGCGGCGCAATACAACTGGCCGGCCGGTGCGTGGCGAGGGGCAAATGGGGCGTGTTTCCACTTCGTGGAATTAGTTCACCAGTTCAAGCTGTGCCAAGTAATTAATAGAATTAGTTTTGGCTCGGCCAGGATCACGCACCTCCCGCTTGCGCATGACGCCCCGGCTGCTCCGCCTGCCAGCCCAGTGGTGGTGCCGGCGGAACGCAGCACTTCGTGATCTCGACTATACGCCACTCGGTAGCCTCTCCTCAGAAGTCGGTCGGGTATGTCGAGTGCCTTTCATAAAGCAAATCCGAGAAGAACAGACGGTCTCGTAGGAGTTGGAGGGAGAGGGGTTGTTAGGGGGGGGGGTACATTCCGCAGGGCTTGCGAGGGGTGGGGGCTTTCGGCCTTCAGAATGCGCGCAGCCAGCAGAGGTCTCTTCACTCACTCAGATGATGTACCCCTTTCAGTAGACAGCACGCCACACATAACAATGAGAGAGACAGAAAGAGAGAAGAGAGAGGGGGGGGGGGCATTAACCCTGCCTGGTCCTGCGGGTGCCCGCGGAAGTCTACGGTATTTTTTTTTTTTTAATTGTCGACGGGTGGTGCAATTACTTTGTCTGGTTCGTCAACGAGATGTTATTCGTCAGTAAGGCAGCGGGTGCCAACGCAACGGTGCCCACCATTATCAGAAACATGTCAAATTTGTAAAACGTGGAAATCCTGCAAACTGTGTACTTTCTGCGAGAAACCGCGGAAACATTTCGGGAAAATATTCGGTGTGGCTTTCAGTCCTCCACCTTCCTCCACAGGACACGGCAGTGCTGCAGCAGCGCAGGGCTGGCAGGGTGGGCTTCAGTGAGGCGAGCGCCAGCAAGGTGTTGGGGGAATGGTATGAAGGAGTTCGCATCTCGCTCCCACCTGCACGGTGAGGCTCACTATCTTTCTTTCTCGATGTGGTTCTCTCTAACATTAGGGGGAAGAAACTCTTAGAAAGTCGCGTATTCAAAAAACGGAGGGCAGAGAGAGACTTCTACAGTCTCACCATACCACGCCGCACCGTGCGGCCGGGAGCAAGACGAGAATCCTTCACCAACACCTTTTATGCTCTCGACTCATTGAAGCCAACCGCTACGTCTGCCAGACACTGCGTGGCTGCAGCACAGTGTTCTGTGGAGACACAAAGAGAGGCGCAGCGAGACTGATGGCAAACAGTGAAAAGTTCTCAGCAGCAGGTTGTTTCAGAAAAAAAAATCCTCGCTATTTTGTTTGGAGGCAATGCGCATTCACTGTTAACGCCGTGGTCGCCTAGCATGCCAAAATGTTGGCAGTTCTTTTTGAATGCCAAATTTTGGCCTTCTTTCAAAAGAAGGCCAACTTTTGGCATTCAAAGAGGCCAACATTTGGTAGCCTCCAAAAGACGGCCAAAATTTGACAGTCAAAAAGGACTGCCAACATCTTGGCATGCTAGGCGCCCACGGCGTTAACGGCGTTTAATCGCACAAGTTGACGTTGGCGAATTTCCATGTTTTACAAATTCGGTATTCCTTATTAATGCATCGAATATGCAAGTGTGTCAGTGTCACACTTATGTAGGTGTCAGAATGTCGCTAACCTGAAGATCTGTGAATGCCCCAAAACACACCGTCAAGAAATAAAGGTGTGCATTTGCCTTTTACTTTCCCGAACTTGTGCCTCCATTTGTACGAATGTCGTTCACACACCTACACGTGTGCGACATTCTCACACTTGTGTCGGGCGGCCGTCGCTGGAGCGCGCTGGAGCAGGAGCGCCCGGCAGCGCTGCGGTCCCGGCGGGCGGGCGCGCATACCCGGCAGCCTACCCGCCGCAGCGCAGGCGCCCGCCCGGGCTAGAGAGCCGGGCCCGCCGGCCGCCCGGTATTGATCTCCGACTAAAACAAAACTGCAGCATGCTCTCTCTGCTGCACTCACTCGGGAGACTTGTTAATCATCGCGGCAGCTTTTCTGCGGAGTTCGTGTGAACCGAACAGAAACTTCCCGCGGGGTTGTCATGACTGGCAGCGACTTTCGCTGCAAAGCTTTCGGCATGGCAGCGATGATTATAATTCATCTAGGGAAGTATTTGATCCTTGATCGCATAGCGAAGGATTTGGGATTTGGCTGTTTTGTAAGCGTGCGAAGTTATTTCTTCGCAATGAAGAAAGATTTTCTTAGCATGAAAAAGGATCTCGTTCGCAAATTGATGATTTGCAATGAAAAATCAGCCACAATCGTTCGCAAGGGCAAAGATTTTGCACGGTGCGTGGAAGTTGTTTTTTTTTTTTTTTTTTTTTTCAACTTTGGAGAAATACTTGTTTGCTCCTTGAGCGAAACGTGTTCGAAACGTGTTCGAAACGTGTTCGGTGGCGAATGGCGAAGGACCATGCAGAGTGGAGGAGTCGGTGTCAAGGTCACGGGGTCATAGCCACATTCACTTTGAACAAACCTCCCGGACAGTGTAGCAGACCCCGCCCATCCCCCTAGGACGCTCCGTTCGCGTTTCAAATCGCTCCCCCCGCAGCAGTGGTGCAGGTCTGCTCCACGAGTCAGTCGACCACCCCCTCCCCCCTCTTCTCCCGATACGCTCCCAATCTTCTACCCCAGGAGACCCGGTCGGATACCATGTCCAGGGGTCATCAGGGGCCCATCGCTCTGTCGCCCGCGCACGCGCGCACGCACAGATGAGCGGACATGTTTCGCATGCGATCGACCTCGAACCCAGACCCACAAACCGTTCGTGATCGCCCGAATTTCAACACAAATATATAAGGTGTTTGGATCCGAAAAGTTTAGTGAACTGTGCGAACACATATATGTTCTTCACGTGCAAACAATTGCATCCAGGGGTGTTGAGACGGTGAGCGGTCCATGGTGAAATACGGTTCGTCTTCCCGTGTTTTTTCTCGCCTTGAATCAATTAATATCTCAAGTGCTGTCTGGTCTAGGGCGTCTGAAGCGTCGTGCGACCGCAAGTTTTCGCCCCCTCTTTATAACGTAAATGAATTAGTGACAAGTCAGCCCCATTCTGCTTGCAAGCATCGTGGCCCCGGTCCGGACTGGCGTCGCAAGTAGGCATCGGGAACCACGACGCTTTTCGGTTGTCCATACTTTGGCTCGCATCACGTACTCTGGAATCTCAAGTGTGATGCAGTCCAACAGTTATAAGTGCAATACCATGAGTATCACAGTTAAAACTGTAGTACCATACATGCATCACACTCCAACTGTACTACCACACCACACATGTATCACGCTATAAAGTGTAGTACAGTACCACACATGTGTCACA
>NW_026267204.1:1047444-1051851 GCF_000697945.3 Frankliniella occidentalis
AAATAAAATTAAATAAAGAAATGAACGAGGAGGATACATTGTTCACATTGGAAAAAGAGAGGTCAAACTCACTCACCCTTCTCGTGCAGGAAGTTGAGCGCGAGGCTGATCTCGGCCGAGTAGAAGCGGGCGTGCTCCTCGGGCAGGCGCCGCTGGCGCTGCATGTGGAACATGAGATCGCCGCCGCGGACGAACTCGATGACGAAGAAGAGGCGGCTGGGCGTCTGGAAGCACGAGTGCAGCCCGACCAGGAACGGGTGGTTGGAGGCCGTCTCGAACACGTGCTTCTCCGTCTGCACCCAGTCGATGTCCTGCGAACAGAGAGAGAGAGAGAGTCAACGCTGCATTCGGCAATGGCAATCGCCACAGGAAGGGGCGAAACGGCAAAAGCGGGCCACATTGCGAGGGGGGTTCTTCACCCAAAATAAGGAAAAATCAGAGCAATTGGAAAAACACAAGGAAAATATTCAGGAAAACAATTAAGAAAAAAAATAGAATAAAAATCGATAAGAATCAGAATAATTGGTGTACGATGGGCCTTATAGTAAGGACCCCTCCGCCCAACATGACACGCTGTCGGGCGTCATTTGGACGTGATTTAGTCCTGAAGACGTCACGATGACGTCTGATCACGTCTGACGTGTGTCTTCCCGACATTGCCGTGTTTCAGAGACCTCAAACGGGCTGACTCTGACGGGCTCCCGGCTTGTAGCGCGTGAGGCGCTGAGTATGAGCCCGCATGAGCCCGCCCGCCTCCCGGAGCTCGAGCCCGCGCCAGCCCGTCGCGGGCTCCGACGGGCTGCCTGAGTTCTGCCGATTCTGGGCTAGAATCACCTTCTCTCATTGGCTGCCGGGACGGACGGGCGGGCTCGGGCGGGCTCATGCGGGCTCCCTTGCTTTGCAAAGCGCTCCGGAAGAGTTTTGGCCGAAGCCTACCGGACGGCGGCTCCGTCGGAACAGACTACCGCTGCAACACTCTGACTGACCGAGCGGGCCGCGCGAGAGCAGCCCGCCTGAGTCAGCCCGTTTGAGGTCTCTGCCGTGTTTCTTGGGTCATGATGCCAGATGCCACGCCTCATCCTAAAGTGGTACGCACCTCGTCGTCCGTCACCAGGGCCTTCTTGATGACCTTCATGGCGTAGATGCGCTTGGTCTTGCGCAGCTCTACCATTAGCACCTTGGCGTAGCTGCCGCGCCCGATCACCCGGATCAGGTCGAAGTCGATGATGGAGTACTGGCGCTGCGTGCCGGGCTCCAGATGCTCGTCCGCTGCAAACGAGAAGTCAAACGTTCAAAACGACGCCAGCACCACGTCTTCCCGACGTGATCTCGGCTCGACATCACATCGGGCGACACGGTCCAGTGAGAAAGCTGACTCATTGAACAGAGTCGAAACGCAAGGCATCATGATTGTGATTAGTAAATGACGCCAATTTGGTCGTTTTGACGTCGGTCCGATATCGTGTCGTGTGCCTGACTGGGCGGATCTGCAGCCACGGCACGTATGTGCAGTAGTAGTACATTGCGCAGCCGGGGCGAGCAATGGAATCAAAAACGAATCAAAAACGTCCGTAACGAACGCCTTTCACACATCTTTTCGCGACATCACTTTGATATCATTTTTCGATTTCAAACATTCCGCACGCGGTGGGCGTCACGGACGGAGACAGACACGCGGTGTGCGGTGCAGCGCCGGCCCTGCAGGTTGATTGGTCGCTTCATCCCTCAATGACTGGCTCATCAGAGGCACGACCCCCCTTCCCCTCCAACCCCCGCCCAGTCAGCACGCGGGGACACGCACCGTTGGCCGGGTCGTCCACCGGGACCGCGCCCGTCGACAGGTCACCTGGAGGATCCGGGAACTCCTTGTCCTGCGCCAGGTCCGACGTCGGCGTACCTACAAGACGAAAAACAAAAAATCAAATCAGTGCAGGTACAGACAAACCGCGAAACCAAAAAAAATCGGAAAGAAAGAAACGGCCGTCTGCCAGAGTTACAAACTCATATCATTAAGTTTCCCCCAATTCAAGTATAGTAAAAAATATACGGATTTTTAAAAAAATTGAACTGTCCTTTACGATTCTTTGGAGAGAAAACTGCACGCTTACGACTGTGTTCGTAAATGTAAAACTTACTAAAACAACAAGCCCGCAACGAAGTAGAAGGGCGAGCAAAAGACAACTATGTTTGTGGACTCACCATTGCTGTCGTCCCTGCTGACGGGCTCCACGTGCTCGTTGCTGCAGGGCTTGGACACGAGCTTGTGGCACTTCTTGTGCACCAGCAGCTTGCACTGGATGCACTTGAAGCCCTGGCGCCCCAGCCCCCAGATGCGGTCCTGGCAGTAGGCGCAGAAGGCGCGCTGTTCAAACAGAAAGGCGGGCGCCGTCAACAACAGGCCAATCTACTAGTCGGTCAACACGGAGTGCCCCGCTGTGTGCCGCGAGCCGGGCACTAATCATAACGAGGGCGTACTTCCGGTGCTTCCCCGTGCCCGGCACTCTCACTTCCGGTCACCGAGTCAGTCTTCGTCGCAAATACCCCCCCCCCTTTCCCCCCGGCTCGGTGGCTGCGCAGCGGGCAGAAAGTCCTTTGACAATACAAACCCACCCGCCCCGCATCTGATCCACGACGAGAAACACCCTCGATCCAGCAAGCCCCCCAATTAGTTGTACGGAGACCGACAGGGCGACCCGAACCCAACACTGTCAGAAGACATGAAAGCATTGCCAAATTATACTGCATTGGGTTTGGAAAGGGCACTTTCGGACATTTCCTTCTTTTTAGTACATGATACTTAAGCTGCATGTACTCTCGAGTTTCTAACATATGACAGAACTAGCCTCCGTGGCAATAGCTTAGTAAAACGATATACACCTAAGCAGGCGAGTGCGAGTAAGACGTCTGCAACACT
This sequence comes from Frankliniella occidentalis, assembly GCF_000697945.3. Lineage (NCBI taxonomy): Eukaryota > Metazoa > Arthropoda > Insecta > Thysanoptera > Thripidae > Frankliniella > Frankliniella occidentalis. The sequence continues at coordinate 1,050,359 of NW_026267204.1, forward strand.
CACCCTGTTGAACCTCTTGGCCTGGAAGATGTGCCCGTTGACCCTGTACAGCTTCCTCCAGCGCCGCGCGCCCCGCCTATAGATGCTACCTGTGGACAGAGCAGAGGTTACAAGGTAAAAAAACAACAACAAAAAACAAGTATCAGAAGTAGCGTAAAATTTCGAACCTAATTCGTTAAGTTAAATTTACACTATACGTCTACAATGTTTTTCTTCGACTAGCAAAAATTATGAGTGGTGTGGCTCACAAAAATGAACGAGATTACATAGTTTGTCAATCGAAAAACATGTCAAAATATTATTGATTTTTTCACTTAGTTGCGAGTGCCTATCTGAGATTCACTTACGGTCCTCGCCCTGGCATGGCATGCCCGGAGCAGGCGGCACATTGGGGAAAACTGCAACAGAAAGAACGAAAGGGTTAGAAGACGAACAACAGGAACAAAAAACAAAACCGTCCCTTTAAGGAAAGGGTCGTGAAAGCAGATATACAAGACCGAGACTTCTGTCTCTGTCTATCTTCTACTATTTCAGTTTTGCTTTTGGCTCGCCCCATAACTAGCGGGTCGTTTCAATATTTACACTTAAATTTTAAGTGTACAATCTAAGTATTGATAGCCTCTAGTAGGTGGGCAAATTTGTAATACGGAGGGACGTATTGAAACAGCGCCATACCACCCTGGCCCTAGACCACGGTGTAGAAGCTATCTCTCTACACCCTGCCCTAGACAGAGTCTGGAAACGTGTCCCTCAAGCCCCACTTTCTACCGCACCCGCGGACTAACCCAATTGGAGCGGTCTCTGGGACGAAGCGGTGAGGCGAGATGAGTGGCAGGGGGGTGTCGGGAGGGGGAAGGAGGGGGAAGGGGGCGGCGGCGGCGGCTGCACCATTGACTCCACAGCCCATCACAGACAGTTGGGTGGAGGTGGGGGTGGAGGTGTAGGGGTGGGCGCCGCCCCGGGCGCTGCAAGGAACGGCTCGCCCTCCTGGATTGCAGGGGTCGCAGCTGGATGCTGTTAATGAGGGCTTTGTGCGACGAGCGTTCATTGTCGTTTGTCACACTGCTGTGCTGAAAACATAATCCACGACGGTGCCAATTTAAATAATCATGCGCGCATGAATTCAGAAGTTGTAGTGTTACAAACAAGTAAACGGTGCACCACACTGGGAAAAGTAACGTGACATGGGTCACGTTTCATGATGCATGCACTTTCCAGAGAAAACGTTTCCTGATGCACTCTCCCCTGTGATGATCCTATCCTTTCACATGAAGTAGAGTGTTCAGAATCCAGTAAGCTGTGTTAAGTTCAAAGAAGTTCAAAAGATTTGAACGTGAGCGCTTCGTCAGCGTTTTTTTTTTCGTTTTAAAATTTGCCAACTTCATTTTCGACAGTGCACGCGATTACCAGCGTGGAACAGTCCCTTTGTGACAGGTGCGGCACAAATGGAGGATCTTCAATGGAACTCAATTAGCGATCGGAAGGAGAAGGAA
>NW_026267204.1:1051901-1058624 GCF_000697945.3 Frankliniella occidentalis
TAACATAATGTAACTAACTACTTTACTTATTTTATTTACTAAAATAGATTGTTTCACTTCGGACAAACGGGCTTCGGACAAACGGGCTCACCTCGAACCTTCAGCATCACAAACAGTAAATAAGATCTGATAGAGCTAGAATACAGTCGTAAGTCAATAAATCAAGTCTTGTTACGGTCAGCAACTTTCATAAAGAAAACCCTTATCACATCTCTTTAAAAGAAAGTTCTGAAAAGCGTTTTCCTTTATGGATTTCTTTCCCACAGTTTAATTTAGCTCAGTTTATCATTTATCCATAATCCTTGTAGAAGAGGGGCCAGTAAAATTGCTCAAAAGTCGACTGATAGCAAAGTGGCTAAAGAAATTGTGACAACACTGCAAACCACACACTGTCATGGTTAAGGCTATGAGGAGGTTCTGATCAAATCAGGAGGCAGGCATGTTGGAGTGACTTTTGATATATTGTAATATCAATGGGAGAAAACTAGCTATCAGGTATATAATATAAAGGCATATAAACAAGGAACACAGACAAAAAGACAGGAGGTCAATTATACATTGAGAGACACCATCACACATGTTCACAGAATTTTATACATTCTAAGCTTCAGCATTGAAAATTCCAGATAAAAACCTAAATTCTTTTCACAATCTTGCTAGAGAGAAAGAAGCAGTGGCTATAGAAATCAGTTGTTACAACATGGTATATGAACAGTATTGTTGCTTACTGTCTGAGTGCCATCATAAAAAAATCTATACCACAACGTAAATATATCTGCATACAATAATACAAACACTCACACATACACAAGAGAGGTCACAGGGTGCCGTTGTGAATCATGTGTACACTCATACATACATATTCGTAGGAACAGTCCAGCACTCTGGCATATTATCTCAGTGAAAAATTTAGAATATAAACCATTGTTTAGCAATGAGAAGATGGTCAGGTTATTTAAATCATTCATAAATACAAGTTATATGAGCAATAAATCTTAACTCTGATAAAAACCACATAATTCAATATCTTCTATAAAATTTTCATGGCTATAGGAGGGGTATGAGAATCAAATAAACATCACGTTAAATACGGAATAACAAAAAGAAAGAATGTGTTAAAAATTACCATGATGAACAAAATATACTGATAGAAATCGTATGAGTTATCATGACAATAGCATCATGAATTACACTCATAGGAATGTTGGGAATAAAAATAAGAGTAATAATAAAAGTGTAATCTTTACTTCCTATCTAAGTATTTGTCAAAAAAAAAACAAAAAATCAGCGTGTGCACTAACAACACTGCCTGTGCATGAAATACATACACATTACTAGCAAAGACATGTTTAGAATAAGTGCTCTACCTTATCAGAACATAGTGCTCCGGGATGAATTCTTAGAAATTATTTACATTAAATAACATAAAGAGACAGGAGATAGGCCATAAATGCAGTGCTACCAATCTAACAGTCACTTTAAATAGAGGTAATACTGAGAGTTGGCCATGAAACTAAGTGATCATAGGATCAAACTGGAAAGATAGAAGTTTCAATTTATAAGAATAAATGTGTGTAATGGCAACAGGGTTTAAGTACATAAAACATAAACAGTATAATGACACTGTTCTTAACAAGAACAGTAATTTGTCATAACATAAAATAGTATCCTTTGTCCAGAAAGACCAGCTGGATGACATTCTTAAGCATTCAAAATAGACGAAAACAACAGACGAAAAAGGCACCAAAGCAAATCACAAATACAGCCAAAATAATTTTTAATAAATCAAAGAATTTCTCTTACTTATTAGATCTACCAGGGTAGGTCTCAATGTTGGACTGCTTTGAGTCAAAACATAATTGGAGGGAATAAAAGTAACAAAACTGAAGACCGAAATATAATCACATTCTCAGCGTCCACATCTTACAATAAATCCAACACAGCCAGAATTGGTTCGCTCACAGGAAAAAAACATCCTGCAAAAAATGCGACTGTCTAGTCGCTAAGAACCCTTGTCTAAATTACCTAGTTGACAACACTGACAAAATAATATAATTCTGGAAATTTTCTTAATTAAAATTTTGCCCAACATTGAAACTTTTTTGGCAAATGGCCATTAGAGAGAAGTAGAGCAGGAAGTAGTGTGGCATTCTTTTAGCGGAGCGACATGCAGAACATCTGTTGAAGTCCGCGGCGAGATCCTTGCCTATCACCATGGAATCCCCCATCATGCGGATCATCATCGGTGCCATGGCCATCATTGGAATCAATGGATGGTATAGGTCGATCTTCTGTCTGGATCCAATCCCGAGGAGTCAATCCTACGTCATAGCCTCCTAAATGAAGACGCTGCAGTTGGAGCCACTCCTCCTCAGATTCTTCCTCCTCTTCCTCTTGATCTTGAAGAACGTTCACCCCAGGCACTCCTACAACGCCACCTGCAACCACTTCTCCTTCTTGGCCTCCATCATCTAGCCCCAGAACAACCCCAGGTACAGTGCAATCATCATCATCGTCATCATCCCTGGAAAGGAGAAACAGACTTAGTACACTAATAAAGAAATAACATTTACTTCAGAGTAACTTTATTGTAGTTTACAAACCCGAATGCATCAACAACATCATCCTGGCCGTCTACTGAGAGGCGACCAGGGTCGTTTTGTCAAACACAGTCTTCAAGTGACATTAGTAACGGGTTCACATATTCGAAACCCTCAAATTCTGTTTGATCTATTTTTTCAATGACACGCCTGAAACACAACAAATACAAATGTTAGTTTAATATTCATAACAAAAAACTTTAACACTACGAATAATATTCATCTTTTAATACCAGTGATAAATTATAAGAAAAACATTATCAATTTACTGTAATTTAATCATTGAAATAGGGGTTAAACCCTCTAGCTTAAGTAATAGATAAAAATATGTATGCTTGACTTCATGCACAGCAAACTTCACATTTAGAGTAAATAAAAAGAACAAAATAGGAGATTGGTATAACAGCATGAAAGAGTATCATAAAACACAGACTACTGATACCATAAAATGTGCAAAACATTGAAATTGACATGCTAAACCTTTGGTTTCCTTAATCAAAGGGTCAACCTCATGTAGTGCAAGCAAGGAAGGGAACTACTTACGCATCATCAGGGGTCAAGTGCACAGGCTCATCAGTAAACTCAGGGGGGAAGTTTGCAAGGTCACGATCACCTTCCAGTCGGGGCTTGTAGGGCGGAGGAACCTGCTTCTGCTCCAACTGTATAGGACAGGATGGCATAGCAAGCGGCTTACTACAAGCTTAAGCAAAATGCATGATTTAGGCTTAATAAAAATGTGTCCCAGGGTCTATTGAAAACTCCGTAAAGGCCAAGTAACTCGTCATGTGGAGCCTTGAGTTTAATCAAAAACTACTACTTTGCAGTCTCACTTTGCCAAAAAAACAGAAAGGTAATGCAGCATCTACAGTTAAGGAATAATAAAATTATAACAGTGAATCCAGGATTGCTACAGCTGAGAGGACAGAGGCACATCCAGGTACCAGACCACTTACGGGTCATCTGGTGTGAGCTCTGCTGGCTCGCAAGTGAATTGTGGATCAAAGTTGTCTGAATCTATTTCAGAGCGAATCAATGGGTTGAAAGGAGGAGTCACCTGGCGACACTCCAGCTGCAGAAATAGTAATAAGAATGCAGTGCTGCTTAGTGTAATCTAACAGGATAAGTAGATAAAATTTTAATTTTTGAAATAAAAATGATTGTTTGGCATTGTTATCCTTGTAGTACCAGGTAAACTCTCAGATTAAAACCTTCCTTAAAAGTTTTCTCAACAGAAAAATTTTACATTCATTATCAATTTTTAAACCCTAATATACTTCAAAATGAGTTCGGTGATAGATAAAATGAAGTTAGGTAGGGTAAGTCAAACAAATTTGGGTGGTACATACCGCTTCCCAATCAATGCTCTTGAAGAATGCATGGCCAGTGATATCTTGGAATCCTGTTTCTCTGTGGCAACCCAAACGGTCAATAGGATTCTTATTCAAAAAGCCCTTAAGTACTGATGCAGCTTTCACGGACAGGGAACGAGGAATACGAATCGTCTTCTCCAGAATAACTGTAACGATAACAATTTTTAAGGAGAGATGTCAGAAGAGGACACAGTGTTATTAGGCGCCTTTTTTTCCTCTGGTTATTGTGTACCGGATGGAGGCAGGCGTGCGAATGGGTTGCATACTCGCACGGGGCCGTAAGGCGCCTTGGTGAGCGACGATAGGCAAGCCCACCCGCACGCCTGGGTCCGGTACAGTATAACCTGAAGAAAGATCGGCACCAGTGGGCCACTCTCTCAGTGGACGGCAAATCTCTCTCTTCATTTACCTTGGAAAAGATAATCCTCAGTATTCTGGTCAGGGTTTTCTGATGCACCGGCAATATCAAACGGACTTCTGCCAGCCAGCATTTCATAGAGGAGAACTCCCAACGCCCACCAGTCCACACTAGAGAAAAAGAAACGCAGAACATCAGATTACACATGCAGTTATTTCGTTGCTCGAGGTGGTGGAGGTGGTATGGTGGAAGTGTATGAAGCACCGAGGGATGCATAAGTACAGAAGCATTGCCGAGCAAAGTCCATTTCTCCCAGGCCCAGGCGGCTCACACGAAATGAAAGGTGAGTGACACCCCCCCCCTCCCCCTTCAGTTCACGTCTGGAGTAAACGGTGTAAACTGTGTGGGATTATAAAACACCGGACCACCGCCACGCCGTCGTCGCCACAACCGAGCGCGCTGTGTCTCCCTGTGCTAGAGGGGGGAAAGCGAGGGGAGGAGGGGGAGGGGGAATGACCGCCCTCCGGTAGAAATAGGCTTGGGAACGGCCTTGAGAATAGGGGATAGATGACAGGAGAATATGCGCGCTTGTTTGCAAGTCCCGGGCCCATCTCTACCCCCAGCCACAGAGCCCAGCTGGCACACACCCGGGCCAGGGCTGCCGAGAGATGGCGCCACCATCAAGAGAGCTTTGGGGCGCGCAGGGTTGCGAAAGGGGAAGGGGGGGGGGGGAACCTACCCTCCCCGCCACGCCCCACCATCCCAGTTGTGGAGCAGGCGACAGAGAGGTGGGGGGAGAAGGGGGTGACAGGATGGCGGGGGGCGGAGGAGGAGGCGAGCGGACAGAGCGCCGCAGGACCCTTTCACCGCCTTTCGCCGAATACCTGAAAAGCTCCCTCCACAGAATAGAAAGGCGGTAGCCAAGTGCGCAAAAAGTCGCAACCGCACCGCGCCCGACCCGGCGGCCCAAAACAATGCGTGTGCGACATGATTCATGACGATGACGGGCTGGAAACGGTAATGGATGGTACTAACGGAACAGGGTAGGGGGCGGGGGCCGGCGAGCAGAGGGAGAGAGAGAAAGAGAAGCTGGGTGATGTAAGCGGGCTGATGTAAGCGGGCAGATGTAAGCGGGCAGCTCACATCATCGCACCTCATTAAAAATGAACGTGGGGTCAAGGTTCCGCATCGACCCCCCCAACTCCCCCCCTTCACACACACACACAAACCAGGGGGGCGCGCGCGAGATAGGGGACGAGATCAATACGACAGGTGTGCTTGTGAGCCTGTGTGTGTGAGTGTGAGAGAGAGAGCGGTGGACTTTGCTCCATCAAGGGTGATCTGATTGGCCGTCTAGTCAGTCTAGTCTACCTGAAGCCGTAGTCCTCGCCGCGGAGGATCTCGGGCGCGATGTAGTTGGGGGTGCCGCAGAAGGTGCTGGTGGTGTCGCCCGGCCGGATGCCCTCCTTGCACATGCCGTAGTCCGTCAGCTTGATGTGGCCCTCGTGGTCCAGCAGCACGTTGTCCAGCTTCAAGTCACGGTAGATGATGCCTGTGGGACAAGAGCGGCATAAAGGTCAGGCCGAGAGAGAAGGGGAACGCCGTGCACAGTAGGACATTTCAGCATATTTGGGGGTTGGGAAAACAAGGAAAGCATGACAGCATAGTGGTCAGTGCATCGCTATCAGCCGGACCTTAGTGCGCGCCTGCCCCACCCACCTTCGTGCGGCTGCTGCTTACAGGGCTCAAATAGGGCTCTCGCAGCCCGCCAAAGCCCTGATCTCACGCGGCGAACCGTGCAAAACGTTAACAACTATACAAAAGTGGGCGTTTAAAAACAATACAATCGGCCGCTAATGTGACACGTGTCAGTCACACGGGGTGTCGATGTCACGGTCTGTATGGGAGAACGCGCGGAGCCGCGCGGAGTACTTAAGCGAGGGTTGATTGCGGCCCGAGCCATCGGCTGGAAAGAGCCGATCCCAACAACAACTCGCATTTGCATAAAGCTGCTGCACAGGGACCAACCGAACTGCATCGAGCTGCGCGCTCGGGAGCGATGAGGCGGCCCAGCGGCGCAACAACAAAACACGCCTGTTGTATCGTAAACACGATACATCGCAAACTACCGTGTCGAGCCGAGGCCCCGATATATTGACACCGAGGAAATATTGAACCCCCCTTGTCAGGATCCCGGTCAAGATGACATCGTTTCGATATCGAAACAACGCGATATCGCACCCTCTCAGACCCGTACTGATTAACCATTTCTTGGTAAATACCTTTGTGAATACCGATGTATTTACGCAGCAGGGTTACTGAAAAATTTGTTGTACTTCTTTTGTATATTTTTGTGAGTATCTTACTAACAAAAAGAAAATTGTCAGTTTTGAAA